>NC_061531.1:14265000-14277500 GCF_022379125.1 Scophthalmus maximus | reverse complement strand
CTGAACTACAGCACAGGCAGCTCCGACCTCGGGCGAGTCGAGCTCATTAGCCGGAGGCCTCCAGAGACGGATGGCTGCCGTCCGTCATGTGTGGTACACGGCGCCGTAATGGGAGACGAGGGAAGCAGTGGCGCCACTAAGAATTTACTAAAAAGTCCAATTTTTCCGTGGGGGCCCATGAAAGTGTTCCCCATCATTTCTCCCCAGTGGTGGTGCCGCCGGCATTTTGATCTATTGAAACAGAAGGGAAAGAAGTGCCTAGAAGTGAGCAAGATCACGTTGTCTACCTCCTCCTCCTCCCTGAAATGTCGTTAAAAAGTCCCCGTACTCTGACAGTAAATCACCATCGGTGTCTTTATGCGAACCCTCACACATATCTTGTGTTTTTCGGGGGGAAACAAGTGCACAAGCCATAAAGAGACATTTGGTCCAAAAACATTACAGCGACAATTCCACAGCCTCGCAGGGCAGTTAGTGTAGTTACAGCCTTTTAGCCCGGTTTCTATCTATACTCTTAATTACTGACTTTAGAAATAGACTTCAGGCTCGTGTTCCCTCCTCGTGCCTGTTGGCTCCGGCGTCAGCCTCAATTAAAAATCACCGTTTTATTCTGTGCTCGTGTCCAGATAAGCAAAGCGCTGCTTGCCTTTCCTGTGTGATTTTGTCTGGTGCAAAGAAAATATCGCTTTGAGCTGCGATTTTAAAACTTCAAAACCAACACACTGCAAAACAGCAAGACAGAAAAGCGTCGAGAAACTATGAGCACAACACAAATCATGTGATGACAGTGATGAAAGTCACGGAGCTGCTTCGGACAACCTGACTGAAGTGACTAAGAAGTGTGCAGAGGGTTTGAGTGACAAATTAGCAAATATACTGCAGATGTTCTGTGGGAGTGTTCAGACACATGTTAGGTTTACTTAGCCTGGAACGCAGTTTTCGCGGAAAAATGCCAACTCGAATTTACAGCATAAAGGAACTGCGACACCCACAACCACAACAAGGAAGAGAATAGCGCTCCATCCCGGTATCTATCCCCAGTGATAGAAATGGCAGACGGTTGAAAAGTCAAGTTGACAAAAGACATCTCAACTTCGCAAGATTAAAAAAAAAAAAAGATCCAGTTGACGGAGGAACAAAAGCAGGCGAAAGGATGGAAAATGGGGTAAAACAAGAGTGAACCTCAGACGAATCTCCAGGACTTGAGAGGCCTCAAAAACCAGCTCCGCTTGCCATGATTCTAACATCGCCGCTAGTTAACGCTTGAAGCCAGAAAACGAAGTAGGAGCTTCAGTGAACATACGTCTTTCTTCTCCAAACTGGTGTTGACAACTTCCTCAGGAGTTCCGAGGAAAAGTAACTCACGGGCGTCTTGCTGCTGCAGCTGCAGCGACTTTATACCAGTGACCGAACAATCATTACCACCTGGAACCACTAGGGGGCACAAAAGTGGTCTGTGGCCTCTTTAAATAACCAAGTGACAATGTGAACATGTCGCCTCTGGACCCGATTTGTTCAATATTAGCATCATGAATTGAGTACCAGCAGGGTAAATCTGCTTCGTCCTGGTCTCCTCAGGGACTTTACAAGTATTAAAACCGACACTTTGGTGCTGGATTATTAAAAAACAACGTGATTTCAACTAGTTTAGAGAACGTGTGGTTGGCCTTTAGAGGAAAAACAACGGCGTTATGAAGTGGAACTGAGCTGCAGAGGCTTTGGCGAAGGTACAGAAGCTTTTGCAGCAGTTCAGTCTCAACAGAGAAGCATTAATCTTTTCTTTTCTTTCTTTTTTTGGCCTCTGTCTGTAACAGACAGGACTGGCCTAATTTTAGAAGTGGTTTTTTTCCAGCTGAATAAAAAAAAAAAAAAGCACAATTTATTTTCTTTTTTTCTTTTTGCTTGTGGCATGCGTAAAAATGAGTTAAATGTGAAAAGCTGACAATATCAAGACCTTCAGGGTCTTGAAGTCAATCTATGCAAAACAGAGAGGCGGATGATCTCGATGTCTTGCGTCTGGTGTGCATCTAAAACACTCAACCCACGTCATGTTTTGAGGAATATCCGAGGACAACGAGTAGATTGAACACAATCAGAAAACCTTTACTGTGGATCTCTTTGCAGCAGCATGTCAAACGGAGTCACACAGCCAATGTCTCTGCAGGATTCACACATCAGTTCTTGCATTTGCACATAATTGACGACCTGCTGAGCTTAACATTAAGAATGCACTGACCCTGAAATGGGGCTGAATGTGTTTTTGCTTCATTGGTACTGTGTAGTTTGCATATGTCCTTTGCCCAGCTCATATTTTAAATATCATCTTAAAATATGAGATCCGGTGTTTGTTTGTTTTTCCTTCCTCACTTTCTGTCCCTGTTTAAACTCAGAACAAATCTACAATTGAATTTGAACTTTGAAATGTTATTTTCTCTCAGGGCGGCTGTGCTAAACTGCATTCATACTGTCTCCTTGAGAGAAAATGGTAAGTTGTTAGTGCACGTTCCTTTGAAAATCAAAAAGCCGCCTGTAGCTGGATGCAGAAAGAATATGTGGAAATAACTGTTTGTTTGTCTTTTTCCTATTTGAAGCTGATGAAACAATGAAAACACAGTGTTGTATTAAAAAAGGCAGTTTTGGGGGTTCAGAAAAAGTTCAGAAAAACCCATGATGAGCAACTCCAGGCTGTTTATCAGTATCACAGATTAGAGCATTGTTTCTCTAGGAAACACCTCTGCTTTTTGAAATAAAATTTAAAAAATGCTTTTCATTTGAGCTGAACTTGTCTTGTTAGGGTTTCATCCCTGATGAGCAGTTTAAGCACAGTTTAAACGTCTGATTCAGGAGCTTCATGTGGAGGAGTCCTTTCCTTAATTCTTTCATGCTGACAAAACAAACGTGCCCGCTTTTCACTTCATCTCCTAACCTTGGACCATGGATGAAGGAATATGAACCACACAGAGAACTGTATACAACTTCTATTAAACTGCCTATAGGCGGCTGGCCACATGGCCTTGATTTGCACAAAACCTTCACCAAAATAGTGTCAAAATGTTTTAGTTCTTTTAAATGCACACCATTGGAATGTGAGCTGGGTAATATTTATCTGTGGAACGCAAATGCATTCATATCCCTCTGCTTGTGCAGGGAATGTCAAATACGTCAGTAACATCTGCAGCGTGTAGTATAACATGACCCTGAAATGTTAACAATTTCCCCCCGCACACATACAAAAATGCAAGGAAAGGGATATGAAGCGGACTGGATTCGTGCTCCAGTGTGGTGTTTGTTTGTGTGTGTGTGAGTGTGTGTCTGTGTGTGTGAGTGTGTGTGTGTTGGGGTGGGGTGGGGGGGGTAGTGCTCGTCTTGCCTGAGACAGTTGCACACTTCATTTAGTGAGAATCTGATTTATTACGACGGACCTCACCAAACGGCTTCCAACCTTACACATTCATATTGTGAGGAATAATTGAAATGCCAAACAGTCTCACTCGCTCACTGCAGTATATGCGGATTAGATGGTTGTGCAGGTCGTACCGTGTGTGTAATGTATTCTTGCCGTTTGTGCGTGCGTGCGTGTGTGTGGAGATTTTCTCCATTACAGTCAACAACCAATCAGAGAACACAGTGAACTCTGCATGTCCAGCAGAACGGCCGTCAGCAGCCTGTCTGGCCTCTGGCCCAAACTAGAGTCTTCGCATCGGGCATCAGGGAATGCTGGGGAAAATGATCCGCTTTCTGTCAGTGGAGGGCCCTGAAATATTAACCCATACCTCTTTCCTGACAGTGAGCAATAGTTTGGCAACTAACGTGTGCGTGTGTATATGTGTGTGTGTGTGTGTGTGTGTGTGTATGGGTGTGTGGGGGCCCACGTGTGCGGCCACGTTCGTGTTGACACGCATGTGGGACAATGAAAACGTAAATGGACCATGGTGGAACATGGGCGTTAGTGTGAGGAAGGGAGAGAGGGTGACATGTTGTTCCAGTGTGGCTGAGTTGCAGTAATATATAACAGTTTTTCAGCAGGCTATCAGGTCATTTATATTAAGTGTTAAAAGGATTCTTGAAATAACTGCAGCTTGTCTCCTTTCTTTTTTTCTGTGGAGGTGCAGCGGTGGGGGCGGACTTGTCCTCCTGTCCGTGTTGTTTCGCACAAAGACTCACAGGCTCATGCTGAATCAAAGCTAACGCCGGCGTAAAAACTGCAGAAAATCCTCCACGCATTTCACCAACGCTAGGGAAAAAAAGAGAAAAGAGAAAAAGCACAACCATTCAGCGAGTGACCGTGGGTTGTGTTCACGAGCAGCAGAAGCGAGCCGCCACTTTTCACCTCGTTTTCACTCCAAGCGTCTTCTTGCTTCTCTCGCCAAACCAATCCGACCTCGCCGACCCCGCTGATGAGCATGCAGCTCGAGGCAGAGGAGGGGTTCGATGGGAAAGGATTGTGATGTTGCATCAGGGAGGCGAGGCAGTGTTCCACTTAAGGGGCTCGCAGACGACCAGTGAGATCTCAAACGACGCGATAACTGGATTCCAGAGCTTCTAAAACTTCAGCTAACGACGTTGTGGGGCTACAATGGCAAGTGGAGATGGGAGTCGAGTGTCAGAAATCACTCCTGAGGTTCCTCCTTTTGCTCCATACGTGCTGCTGATATGCGTTGTCATGGTCGCAGGTGGGTCATAGGTGAAAGATGGAACTTTACAGACCAGGGAAAAAAGGGCAAATGAGGCCTTAAAGGACCAATCAGTCAGTTTTATAGCCATATAGATAAATCTTATGTTCAAATATATTACTGAATTTGGTGGTGGAAAGGCCTGCACTCTAGTTTACTCTTAGATCTCACACGTTGCCTTGAGAGACATGTTGTGACATGCTTCTTACATTGGAAAATCTGTAAAAGTCAGGGTTAATTTGGTCTCGGAATATCACATTATTCAATATTGATCATAGGAGACAAGAGGCAGCGGAGGAAATAAAAGAAATGAGAGCTGCGCTTCAAGATAAAAGTGCGGCCTATTAATTTGGAGGACAAACAAAGGGCAGGAGATATGATTCAACGGGGGAGCAAGGGGAGAAGAGATGCTTCGCGGAGAGGCGAGTTTCTCCGTTATATGGAGGAAAGATTTCAAGACGACAGTGTACATTATCATACTTTGCTATAAATTTGAAACTCTCCGCTTGATAAAAAGAAGAACCAGGTTAATCTTCATTCATCACGGCCACTGTCAGTGTCTGGTTACATCTTTGTGCTGGATATTCAGGGCTGCGTGTAAAAGTATCTCCAGCCCCCAAAAACAATGAGACTGTGCATTTAATGGTGACTAATAAAAACAAATATCTCTTATTTCAGTGCGTCAGAGCAAACAGAAACATCGAGTTTTAGCTCCCATTACCAGAAATAGTAATACCTCACGTTGTATAGTGCTACAGTGATATACAGCTGAGCACCGAGGAGCGACTGGAATGGATGAAAATGAACAGCGCAAACAATACCCAAGCTTATTTCAGGGGAATTTAAATCCCTACTTTAATATAATCTTGTTTGGGTGTATGAGCCACCGAGTGGCCTGAATTAAGCGAAAAAGGCAAGAGCAGGTTTCTCCTGGGCTACGGAGATGTTCTGCTGTACTGTTATAGACTGTGTGTCACTGGGGGGGGGCTGCTTCCTATGACTAATCCCGCTTTAAACGGCTCGTGACATTCCCTATTTGCTTACACTCTGTTGCTCGTATATGCTAAAAAAGAGCCGCAATAAATCTTTGCACGTGAAGTCAGAGTGTGTTTTACATGTAGATTACAGTTACAATTTACATTCAACACACACGGGCACCAGTGTGAGGAGGAGGAGGACACACACACACACACACACACACACACACACACACACACACACACACACACACACACACACACACACACACACACACACACACACACACACACACACACACACACGAAGAAATATAACTTTTCCTTCGTGTGTTTGTAGTATGTGATGTATGATGCTGCAGTGATATCTCTCTTCTTCCTTCCTCTGCATTTGGGAAAAATCTGCAGGTTTTCTGAAGCGTTCGCCAGCAACCCGAGCAGGGTGACTGTGTGGGTGGAGATATGAAAGGCAGAAATCTAAATGTGTCTGACACAGCGTCCGACGAGCCTCGCCGGATTCCCTCTGAGAAGAACTCTTGGTTAGACTGGCTCGCAGGTATGAGAGCGTTATTCAGGAGGGGTGCCTGAGGCACCGCGGATAAGTATTGCAGGAATAAACCCAGCGGCTGTGAAGAAACACATTAATATAATGTCAGCGGGTCTAATAAACAACCCCCCGTCATTTCTGCACAATGTTCTCATTTCCATTGTCCTTTACAGATGAGGGGAAAGAAAAACAGCAGTATTAACCTCTCAGACTCTGGCAGACCCAAACATCAATTTTTGCTGTCTGGGAAATGTCACAAACAATATCAGTGTTTAAAAATAAAATCAATGGGGGGGGGGGGGGGGGTTATGACCAATGATCTGCACTTGTGTTTTTGCCCATCAGGGGGAAGCTCCATCAGCAGCTCTGCTCCTCGAGGCGCCGTGGGAGCACAAGAATAACAGCTAATCAAAACCTTTCATCCCGACAGCTGCTGGGGGGCGGAGGAGCTCTCATCACTGCCTGTGGCCCCCGAGCACCTCGGTCTGAAGGGTGAGGGGACTGTGGTGCAAAAGCGTTCAGTACTGCCACCGTTTCTACCTGAATAAACGCACGACTGCCCTGCTATTATACCTCCAAGGGTCTGTTGAAAACACGAACACAGCTGACATTTCAGGGTTTTTACTTAAGTTTGTTTATGAATGTCTGATTTGGGGCCTGAATGTCATCAGGCCCCAAATCAGGCTGAAGTATATTTTCACTCACTTCTCAGTTCTGACAGTTGGTTCTATTTACTCGTCTCTGTATTTGCCGGCTGAGTGATTGCGTTTGTTGTTGATTAATTGTTCATCCGTGGAGGACAAATTATCCTCTCAGGAGTAAAACTGCTTAACATTCACAGGTCCCATTCACAGTGACGCTGCACCGACAGATCCTGCTAGAGTCACGCGTGTCACCTGCCTGGCGACATGTCGTCACACAAGCTTTTGTTTGACGTTATTAGCCTCCAGATTTTTATTTTTTTTCCCCCATTTGGGGCAACAAGAGAAGATAATGCATGTGAGGACTTTTGTTAGCAGAAACTTTGAGGTGTCTTCCTTTTTTTTTTTTTTTCTTCCATGCTTTCTTTCTACAACCCATTCCCCCGAAATCTGTCTACAAATTTGCAGAAGTATGCTTACTGTTATTGGGTTACTTAGCCAACAAGAGCACAGACCACCCAAAACTTACTTTTTTAAACATTTTTGCAATGTGGATTAGTATAATTTCTGAATATTTAGATTCATAAATAAAAGCCTGATGCTGTTATTTTAACATCAAGACTAACTTTAAGTGCAAAAAATTACACTGAAATTAAGAAAATCTGTTAAAAGGCAGTTTTGCTTTAAGAGTTTCTCTTAAAGAGATAAACCAGACATCCATGCCCCAAGAAAGTTTTTCAAGGTCAATTTCAATCACAGAGGTACTGTCTATTCTCTTAAGTGTTTGAGTGTTTTTAAATGATGAGCTCGCGCCAATGAGTTTAAATAACATTTACTTGCTCACGTCACACACACACGTACAGAGACGACCATGGCGGTACAGATGAGAGTTTAGCAGTTAGAATCAAATCAGTCCAGATGAATGATGATCATACAGCACAGCTGCATCTCGTGGTCCATACACAACATGAGCAATCTGCTGCGGCACCACTCTTGGTCACATCAGCTTTCAAAACATAACAGGCCAACAACAACAAAAAAAAAAAAAACCAAAGGAGCAGCAAATTCATTCAAAAAACACCAGACTCTGCAGGTATGATTAAAGAAAACAAAAGTTTTGGACTCGTGGGGGGGGGGGGGGGGGGGATGATCCAAGCCTTTAACTATTTACACAGCAAATAACACAGAAATGGTAAAATGTAGATGGAAGCCAACACAGGGCAGGATGAGATCACAGAGAAAACACTGTTAAGGCTCAAGTGTAGCTGCATTTGCTAGCAGAAGTCAGAGGTAATGAGTTTTCACAATCAAACTGTCAACCAGATAATTATTCACAAAAAAAAAAAAAAAAAAAAAGAATCACAAGGACAGTCATGTCACTGACCAATCACCTGCCAGTAGCTTCCATTAGTATATCCAGACAGACTCCACTCCCACCATTACTGGGAACATTTGAACATCGGCCGTGTCCCTCCATCCAGCTGTCATCGTCTAGAAAATAATCTGATCCAGTCGCTCGGCCACTCGCCGAGGCTCCTGGACACGTACCGGCAGCTCGAGAGACGGCACAGGGCAGATGTTCGCTCACCCAACTCAACCACTCAGTGTGGACTTTTAGAGACATTCAAAAAGTTTAACTTAGCAAAACACGACTCACATAAAAAACACAAAGTTTTCCACGTGCGGAGACTTGGGACATTGGCATCCTCTACATGTGAGAACAGACGAGTAGTAGTGACCTGTGCCCTCCAAGTGCACCACTGAACAAACCAGTGCAGAGAACAGACTCCGTAAAATACAACAAGTTGGAGGGTGCGGCTCAAAAGAACAAAACGACGTGGAAAGAAGTAAAAGGCTCAAGAAAATATGCCAGAAAGCTTTCACCTTAATAAACACACACACAGGCAGGTAACAAGCAGCCGTCATTGGTGGATGGAGAGCTGAATGTTAACCTATGAGGAAAAAGAAACCCAGAAGAGTCATACGGCAAAATATAACTGTGGAAGGAAGGAACGAAGGGAGGGGGGGACAACAAACAACACCAGCTCATTAAACAAACTATGGAACTTTTTACATGAAAATAGGAAGGCTACTTAAAAAAAAGTAAAGCTAGTTTTGAATACTATAGTAGTCCCTTTGTCTGAAGAGTGTGGACAGGTTTCACTTTACGTTACAAAATGCAGCTTATGGCTGCCATTGAAAAAACTGGCCAAACTATCTGTAGCCCTGCTCAAAAACCACACAACACAGGATTTAAAAAAAAAATAAAATTAAAAAAAAACACTATAAAGAAAAGACTCTGCTAATTAACCTTTTTTTCTCACTGTGCGAGTTGTTCAACAGAAAATTAAAAGTCAAACAAAAAAAAGTAAAAACTTAATTTACCAACACACTAAAATCATATATATACACACACAAAAATAATAATCATAATTAAAAAAATAATAATAAACAACCACCAAGAATTCCCATGGGGAGACAAGTGTCCAGATAGCTACAGGCTGCATTCTTCAGCACCCTCCAGGGGTCACTCACAGGAGAAAACACGAGACAAACCCAAAAGGGACCAACTGGAGGAGATGCCCCCGTGTCCTGGCCGTTGAATGGCTTCTAATACAGCAAGAAAGAAGGATCCGGCTGCACTTAGAATATACGCTTTCGCTTCAGGTAGGAGTCTGCATAATGGCCACCGAGACCTTGGGAGTGCTGGCCCACGTAACCGCCCTCGGGGCTCGGCTCCGGCGAGGGGATCAGTCGGGAGAACACGCGCTTGTGGCTTCCAATGGGAGTCTACAAAAAAATAAAAGTTTGTAACATTGTGTACAAAAATCCAAAGACTCAAAAAGAGACAAAAGACGAGAGTGGCTGAAATTACCTTCCCAGCGTTCCCCAGGCCTGGGGGGTAGTTGGTGGCGTGGCTCACAGGAGGCATTCCCACAGCCTGAGGACAAATAACCAACTTTCAGTGACCTCATCTTCTGAGGCTCTCACACTGTAGCATTAATTATTGATTGTGCGCTTAATTTTGGAATGTAACCCTCCACTTTTCATCTCCTCCCCAGGGTTACTCTGGTGTTGTGGCACTGACAAGTAATCAATATTGTGAAAAAGTCCCAAAACATTAGAATTACCCTGTTGAGCTGGGCGGCGGGGAGGCTCCCATTACCGGAGGCCTCAGGCCCTGAGCTGAAGTACGAGGACAGGGGCGGGCTGGGGGGGTAACTGTAGTGGGAAAATTGCTCGCTATAGTTGGGGTGACGAGGGGCCTGCAAAAAAACAACAAAAAAACAAAAAACAAAGATCAGTGTGACTGTTTCATCATCAGCCCTGCGTGTAATTAATTTAACAACATTGAACATTTGCTCACACCATCTTGAATCAGTTGAATAAAAACTCTACCTGCTGTCCGAATCCTGCCAAGGCCCCAGTATCAAGGTTCTCCTGCTGTTCGTACAAGTGGGCCAGAGGATCCTGAGGAGAAACGCCAGATGGGCAGCAGACAAAAATCACATCATAGAAACCTACTGAGCAGGCGGAAATGAGCAGTCCGGCTGTGCGAGTGTACACAACACTATAAATGCAACAGATCGCCGTGAATCATCTAGTAAAGTGGCACTGACGCAGAGACGTGTAAAAATGTGGAGTCTTTCCACAGACAAAGCGGTGGAACCTGGTGGTTACCTGGTGTAAGGGGGGATATTCGGGGCTGTAGGAGTCCTGGTAGCGCAGGTTGTAATTCGGCTGTACGCTCTGGTGCATGGGCTGGTTGGACACATTGCTGAGTGTTGGCCTCTTCCTATAGGGGTGAGGTCTGCAGCTTCCTGCTGGAGTAGGAGAGGGCAGACACGTGTCACATCATGCTGGATACATTTAGCTGAATAAATAAGGTGACGCCGCAAACAAACACAGAATGTCGCAAACAAGACCCTCACCCGACGGAAAGCCATTGTTGACACCGAGGAAGGCACTCTGGGGTAGAGTCATATCTTTGGGAGGATCTCCTAGAATGGATACCTAACGGGAAGGACAGAGGAGAGTCATTATCACCGCCCGTTTCTCAATTTCACATGGGTAAAAAAAGCAGACAAGTACACAAGCGGCAAAAGAGCCATATTATAGAAATAACTTGAGAACCTCACCCCTTGTGCTGTGAGGCCATCTGCCCCCATCATGCCACCCATCAGGGGCATGGAGATGCCCTGCAGGGTGGGAGAGGAAGTCGGGGGGAAGGTACATGCTGCTGTGGGAGACTCCTGCTCCCTCGTGAGGGCTCTGCCAAGTGGCAGTGGCTTTAGGGGCGGCAGAGTTTCCGCCTGAAGACCAAGACCTGAGACTACACCGCCTAGAGGAATTGTAAATTACAATTAATTAAATCTTTGATTTTTGATCTATGTCTTCCTGTCTTTCAGGTTTGACTTTTTCTACCACACAACTTTAAGCCCTCATCTGATATCTTCAACTCATCATGACCAATGTAAAAGTAAGGACTGACAGGCAAGTGTGCGGCTACAGATGTTTAGCCACATATGCAAAGCAAAAAACATGCAGTGTGTGGCTTGAGGAGCTACGACTGGAGGCAGGCGGATGCCAAACCTTGGGGCAGGTCTCCGAGCAGATGGACTCCCTGCTGGACAGGCAGAGCAGCCAGATGATTCTCCCCAATGAGTCCTGCCTGCAGGCCAAAGGAGAGGGCAGAGTTCAGTGTCAGCACAGGGTCACACGGCGTGGCCACGGCATTCGAGAGGTAGAAAACGGCTCAAGTACACAAGCACACTCAATCAGCACCGAGGGTTTACTCACCGCATATGAAATTATGTTCTCACAAAAAAAGGGTTTTTTAC
The DNA here is from genome assembly GCF_022379125.1 of Scophthalmus maximus. Lineage (NCBI taxonomy): Eukaryota > Metazoa > Chordata > Actinopteri > Pleuronectiformes > Scophthalmidae > Scophthalmus > Scophthalmus maximus. The sequence goes on along the minus strand of NC_061531.1, from coordinate 14,265,821 downwards.
AATCGTGGTACACCTACCACATCACTCAAAAAGAACACACCACACAAGCTCACTTTAACCAGCGAGAGCGTACCCACCCAGGCTCCGAGTCGTCTACCATCAGTCACATAAAAGACCAGGATCAATCTAGCTCGGCAAGCACCTCAAACACACCGATTGTCAAATGCAAAACACCATTATCACACACGACACTAAAGTGTTTTCTTTAATGTGCAGCACCTGAGCCCAAAGAAGATGATTTCCCAGAAAGGCTTGCTGAAGATAGAAGGGCAAAGAGCAGAGAGTGAGGAGGGGGGGAAAAAAAGGGTGTCTATGAGTTGGAGAGGATGGATCAAAACGGGCCTATAGAAAAGCCAGGCGGGCGGCAGTACCTGCTGGGCCTTGGCCTGGTTCTGAAGGAGCATCTGGAGCAGGGCGGCAGAGAGGGCTGGGTTGGCCAGCAGCGGCATCGTAGGGGCTGCCCCGAGGAGGCCTGCACACAGAAAGGACATAAGGACCCGCAGCACCAGAAGAAAATTCCCAAAAATTAAACCATTTAAGGAGCGTGCGAGAGCGCCGCACCTTGTTTGTGTCCCTGTGAGAGCGGGTTGAGCAGCATCTTGAGAGTCGCCGGGTTGTTGAGGCCTGTGAGTATCTGCATGGCTGTGGGATCGGGGAGGAGACCTTTACCCCTGTTCACAGCCTTGAAGGGGGGGGGGGGGGGAAGACACAAGCATTCAGCAATGACAGATATGGCAAACTGAATGGTTGGAGACGTGATTGCGGTTTCAGTTCGTCTTGTTCACCATGGTTTGGGCAGCAATTAGTGCAGCCAACATGCT
>NC_061531.1:11312500-11437500 GCF_022379125.1 Scophthalmus maximus | reverse complement strand
AGTCAGAAGAAGCACGCCTCACTTGAATTACTCATCATGTGGAGCCGTGACGTATTAGCCCAGGTCAAAAGTGAGAAAGCTGTGGTGTTCACAGGCTACTTTATATTGTAAACTTGTTCACCACAGGTGAAGTCACTTTTGCCGTAAACCAACGGTAGAAGTCATAAAAAGTTATGTGTGCTACAGAGCTACTGTATCAGTGACTTAACCCGCCGACAACCTCGGCTCCTCGACTGTCTGAAGCCATCCTGAACTCTGGAGGTTTTTTCCGAAGGACCTCCCCACACGACCATCTTTGATGCAGAGAGAGAGACAACAGTCCGAGGGGAAGCAAGTTTGACAGAGTGGCTTCTGAGGGGAGGTCATGACAGTGGGGGGAGGAAGCAGTGAGAGATGGAGGAACAGCGGGGGAGAGGAAAGACTGTGAGGGGATCTCTGACAGCCTGTTAACATTGTCCGGCTCTCAGACTTCACAGCACCCCATTTGTTCTCTTCGTCATGTCTCGCAAAAGAGCAAATACTATTTTTGTTTCTCTAAAAGCCATCGCATGTTCTTTTCCTTTTATCTTTCTTTTTATGCAAGAGGGTTTTTTTCTCTGTATGCCCTGTTGGACCTCCACGTTGCTCTTGCATCGCTGCTCCAAACCTCTCAGTGCTTCACAACAAAAGCATTTAGCTGCGCTTGAAGTATTTGTCGAAATATTTTCAGTGTCTGTTTTCATTTGCACACAGTTTGTCATGTTTTTCTACGCTCAGTAAGATGATGTCATTGCAGAGTGTGCAGACACAGAAGCACACACACACACACACACACACACACACATGCTTGCATGGTTCCCCACTAACCCTAATGCTTTAAACTCAGTGGTTTTCAGTCTGACCTGAATATCTCTGACATGACTTTCACCAAAGCTAATAACAGCAACAGGATAACTGCTACCAGTGCTGCTGGAAGTCGCCTGGCAAAGTTATTGTCGTAGGATGAGAAACAGGCCCAGCAGTGGTTGGGAAACTCATTGACCTGCATGCCAGTTTGACTGCACCATTTATTAGTTTAATTCAGGTTCAGTCCTACCCCCGTCTCCTTTTTCCCTCTCCTTCCCCTCACACACACCCCTCTGTCTTTCCCTCTCTCTTTAAGTTGCTTTCCATGAGCTAAGCAGCATGCGAACACCTGCTATTTTAAATGACATGCTCATTGTCGTGCAGTGCTGGAGGCGTAAATCATTGTGGGCCACTGCGTGAGGCAGCCGTGCACGTACGCTCGTACATGAATGACTGACACCGCCGACCCTGCTAACGGAGAAAGGAGGGCGAAACAGAACATGTGCTCAACGTCCAGGAATTCCTCTTTCACTCCCCCCTGCTTATTCAAGCTCTACCCAATGGCTGACACACTACAGCTATCAAACACTGTGGCTTGTTGAGTAGCTCTTTTTCTCTTTAGTCTTTGTTGTGGCCGTACAGTGTGCGTCCTGCTGTCAGGGGATGGGGTTTTTATGAATTTACATTTCTTTTGCAAGTATATGCAGTTATTTCATCTGATATATATACATACAAAGACACATGGGGATGATGCTTTCTAGACATTCTCTTAAATCGCCATTTAGTCGACCAGTGAATTTCCTTCTGTGGATTTTCTGTCGCTGCCACTGTGTCAGTTTAATTTGTGCTGCCAATATTGCTGTGGCTTTGGTGGCAGACGCTAAGATGTAGATGAGCAAGTCTCTCGTAGCAAGAATGTTTGTGCATGCGACTATGTCTGTATCCGCAGAACATGGACATTGTGTGATGCTGTGAACACGTGCTAAGCGGTGGGGGGTCTGCAGGGGTGTGGAGGGAAGTGGTCTCTATAAAGAGCTCGGTAATCCCCGGCTGTGCGGTAGGGGGCTCAGGCGATAAGTCCATGGTGAGCCCTGTGACTCGAGCCTCTTTCTCTCTTCCATTCTCTCGTTGTAGCCGTGGACACTCACACAAGGGGGCCACAGTGACACAGACAATGCTTTGTCATCATTCTCTATTGTTGCACAGCTAATCACCACTCAAAAGGGGCTCCTTTCTAACGCACTTAACATGGTGAATGCGTTGCTGTCAGATGGAACTCCATCAACTTAAACTGAGATTGTGTCTTAAATTCAGTGTTGAGCAGTAATGCATTATTAACACATTACGGTAATGTGATTCCTTTTTTAAGTATAAATGTATAAGGCACTGTTGATATTCCAGAGTTGTTGATTCAAGTAATTCTCAATTACAAATTGGCAGTTGGCTTGTTCAGTGCTTTACACAAGCACAGACAACTTTCGTGCCCCTAGTGGTTCCAGGTGGTATTATTTGGCGATAACAGTACACTGAAGGCTCTTGTTTTATCTCTTTTTCTATCTCTCTCCTTCTTCGCCTGCTTTTGTCCCTCCATCAACAGGATTCTTTTTCGCTTGCGAGGTTGAGTTGTTTCTGTCAATTTCACTGTTAAACCATGTGCCATCTCCATCACTGGGGATAGATAGGGGAGGATGCTATTCTCTTCCTTGTTTTGGTAACGCAATGGGTGATGCAGTTCTTTGGTACCATTAATCAATTTTTCCACGAAATAATGTTTTCCGGTGGGAAAGAGAATAACACGGTGGAAGCAAGGCTTACATGGGACCAACATAAGCACGGATGGTGTTGTTTTTCTATCACCATTACACTGTGCAATCAGTTTAACAGTTGTCAGAATGACAAGTTTCAGCTTTAAGTATTGTAAGAATAGCGGAGGGCCTCATCTACCATAATGAGGAATCAACAATAGGTTGAGTATTATTTCTAAATTTAGAAAAATAATTCTGTCTTTCAAGGGGATCTGCAGGTCTATCCACTTTGCATTAAAGGCTCCACTGGGAGTCAAGAGCTCAGAGTTTGTGGCAAACACACATTTTAGGAGACTTCACCAGGACGCTTTACTTCACCACAGTGATGCAGTATAGCATGCTCATATTTAGACTACATCCCACATGTAGCAACAAAAACAACTTCTAGGAAATATGAATTATCATAAGTGCTTTCAACTACACATGTGTGATCGACTGTAGGTGGAAGACCGGATCAGAGCTGCAGTGACAGTTTACACTGCACAACAACAGGCAACACATGTGATAGTGGTGAAAGTTGTCTCCTGAACAGTGTGGAACTATTTTATTGTGAAATTTTTTGAAAACTTGTGATTGAATCACTCCATTATTATTTTATTACCAAGCCTCTAATGAGATCACTCCTCACCAAGAGTAAAAGCAGTGGCTTTGTCCCTGTGCACAGCAGAGTCAACTCTAACCGCTCAAAGTCCCATTAAAAACAGATTGTGCTGTTGCTCAGCCTAACTCCTGAATCCCATTAAAAACACCCCACAGAAGTGAAACAGTCATTAGTGAGTGAATCGGCTTTAGTAATTAACTCTCTCTCCCACTGCCAGCCATTGTGTTTATTGTTCCCCTCCAGAAGCCCTCCGGGGCCCAAAGTGGCGAGACATGAGTTCCTCGCTGACGTAATGTTTTGGTTTACCTGCAGTCCCGCGGGCAGGAAGTGAGAAAGAGCATTTAAGATGATGTGTGATAGGAAAACAGGAAGTTGGAGTAAAATAAACAGAATTTCTGGTAGATAGCTTAATTCCCTCGAGCCCAAACAGGTCCAACGAGGGACTTCATTATAGCAGAGGCATTTTGATTACACAAAGAATAACACCACAAGTTCCCCATTTCAGGATTACGCCTGTGATAACTGCTTGTGTGGTGAAAACGTAATTGCATTTATATAAAGGATTTAACCGACATTAGCTCCAAATCTCAATGTAGAAAATGACACAACACCAGAATAGTGATAGTTTGTGAACGTTTATTTAGCTTAAATGTATATCTGACCTCTTCACTCTTTGACTCAGGGTCAAAACCCCTTTTCTGTCCACTTGTATAGAACTTTTCTGGCCAACTCCAATATGTTTTTATTCATATAAGACTCAAACTTCAACATTTGTGATGGCCCTGTTACTAAATAATGCTCCCTTTTAACGCTCAAGTTTACCTTTCCCCACCACCCGTATCAAAGAGCTGGCCTGATTCTGTTGGTGCTGTCAGTGCTTCAAAGGCTCTGTTTCAGAGTGCGGCTCTATGACGTCCAGTGGCAGTGTTTCAAATCACCTCTGGTGCACTAGATATAAAGATAGCATTCATCTATTGACTTTTTTTTTTACGTTCTCACTGTGGCACAGATAACTACCTTACTGTCCCAGGACAACAGGGCCTGTGTAGACCTTTGTTGCTCACATGCCAGTGGCGCAAGTGTGCATTTCAGCTCTAAGTTCATCCGAGACGTTGAATGCTGAAGGGCTCGTGTGTATATGAGAGTCAGAGAATGACAATGATAATGTGTTTGCACTTGGGAAACCAATACTGCAACAGGAAAATGTTCCATGTGTTTGATAATTTGATGATAAAAAAGGCTTTTTTTATGACTGAGCTTGGCACCGAGCCGCTTATGTAAATGTGTAATGATGTATAAGCGGTGAGGAGAGCAGGATGAGATAGAGGTTAAGTGGGAGAGTGAATAGAAAGTGGAGGGTAGGAAGAGAAGTGCAGGACGCTTAGTACACTCCTCGGATAAAATCCAAAGACAGAAAGAAGACGTCGACAAAGAAAAGAGGGCAGCAGGAGGGAGGGTTAGGAAATTCAGCGTAGAGATACAGGGAACTGGCATGCACTGTATTTCAGCTATGCTGTTTAATAAGATTCAGTCAGTCAGATCAATCTGGAATCAGGTGGTGTGTGAAGGCCGGGTAAGGATGGTTTTGCAGGATATTACCCCGAGATTGTAAACACCGGGCGGGTTAAAGAAAACAGCTGGAAGGAAAGTGATCCTTCTGCATGCATGTCTTGTGCATGTCTTGTGAGATATTTGAAAAAATTGCCTTGGTTCAGTGGGAAGCAGTCCTCCTCCTTGTTGGGTGAGTTGCTGCAGAGTTGATGGACAAGAGAGATAAACAAGCAAACAGCGGGCATGCCCACACTGCTCTGTCTCTCTCTTCCCTCCTTTCTCTCGCCCTCTCTCCATGTCGATCTGTGCCCCGTGATAAGATGCGAAATCAAATCCCAGAATTTCTGGCAGCAGTGGCAACATTCACTTCTTTCTTCCCGTCTTCAGTCTCTTTTCATCTCTTGTTCCCAGACTGAGAACAAATGGTCTCATCAGGGGCTGGTGATGCACAAGCTTCTGGTTGTGGGTGCCAGGCGTAAGTATGGGTGGCATGTTCTCTTTGAACAGCTGTATTACGCTGCGGTTAGTGCTACAAGGTGGCATCGCGTGGTCTAATTGTGTCGAGAACTCACGCAAGTCTTCTGGTTGACATCAGAGCATCTACACAATGGGGTCACTGCAGTGATCACTTCATGCTGCTCCTCTGCGGATTCTGCCTGGAAGAAAATATCCACTTCAAAATATGCTCATTTATAAACATTTTAAACATGTTGTCTGATTATTTGATCACCATGTTGGCTTTGTGGTAAGGTTTTAGGTTGAAATAATAATCAGTCCAGGATTATAAATGCTGGGTAATATGAAGTTTGCTTCACATATGTCACTAAGCCTCTGTTAAACATCAGTCTAACTGTCCTATGAAGATTCATGTGCATCCAAAAAAGAAATAACCATCGTTATGAAAAGCGCCTGGAGGACTACAGAGGTTAACATGATGGGGCCAATAATTTCGGAGGGAACATACATACGCAGACACAGATAATGTTGTTGAACACCTGTTTGTGTTGAAGGCACCTTGTGAAATACGGCCTCTCTGACCTCTAACTAACAGCATGGGAGGGCAACTGTCTCCATTCAGTCAGTATTTTCTATTTTTACGCCCGTTTTCCCGTTTTACTCATTTTCTTCAAAGTTAATCAGTCAGTGGAGATCAGAACTGAAGCTTCCCCCGCTGAAAATAGTCCAAAAAACAAAACAGAGGAGACAGACGCCAGATAGTCCAAGTAAGATGTGAGGCTTTTCTTATTTCTATCCTGTAGTGTGACTTTGCGTGATGAGAGATCAAAAGCAAACTTCTGCAGGCTCACTGGAGTTACAGAGGTGCCATTGTGAACGTCCGTGGCTCTCCCAGCAAGACCCAGCAAGACTGGTTGTTTGGTGCCGGGGGCCCGCGAGCAGCCAAGTGCTGCCTTTGTGCGACCATATGAAACAAATCTCACTGTGACAAGCTGGAGCTCAGGAATTCACTGCTGCTGTGAAATCTCAAGCATCAGGGATGACACCACCACCACCATCACCACCACCACCTCTCCTCCTTCAACTTAAGACTGTTCGTGAAAATTAAGGTACTCACCGGATCTGGAAAGTGACGCCAAAACATAAGTGCCTGAAACCTGTTTTCTCTAGAATGACCAACTGAGGGCGACTCCACTGGTTGCAAAAAGAAGTCAGCTTCTACAAAAGTCTATGAGAAAATGACCCTACTACTCACTTGATTCATAACGTCAGTTGACATGTTCTTGGCGAGTTGATGGTCTCAATCGCTAGTTTCAAGTCTTGTTCATTTAGTAAATAATGGTCCCAATTAGAGTAAAATAGACGATGAAGCATGGTATGCATTGGCGCGTGGATACAGCATGATTGACAGCTTGTAGCGTGCAATTCGCGCATGGTTGCAGGTGTAGGTGGACGTGCAGTGGACAAGGATTTATGGTTTCCAAGAACCAAGACGGCACTGGCTTGAGTTCTACACTCGAGGCTTTAAACAGAAGTTCACGAACCAATGGTTGACGTCTGGGTGGGTTGCCAGCCAGTGACCTTTCTGGTGTCTGTCATAGTTACACAAATCAAAAAATTCCAATATTATTGGCTTTGACTTCCTCCTCTTACTTGTAATACCATTGCCAAGAGTTGCAGGGTGTCTCCACAGTGTCAGCACTGTGATTCACATCCCGTCACAGTGGAATGCACCAATGACTCTGCTTTGTGGTCATTCCTCATTCTGCATTTCACCGAGGTGTCAAAATGACATCATCCCTTCAGGATGAGCTCCCCAGGAGCTTGATGAGTTCTAGCTGTTAAAGTGTTTTCTAACTATTGATTTAAAACACAAATCAGCAACTTTACCTGCATCTAAAAACTTCCCAGGGTACGAGGTCACAGCCTTTTGTTTTTGTGCCAGGGCTGTGATGGGGCCTAGCCGGTTCACTCCATATCTCCCAACAATCCCGGTGTCACCTCATTGATCTCTCACCTCTGACCCCTGCAAAATAGCAGGGTCGCCGTGCGACTGACAGCAGCTACTGTTGCCACAAACAAGGCAACACGACTACTGGGGCTGCACACAGCTCAGTATCTTATATATAGATACACAGACACACAGGACTTCCACGATGACACACACACACACACACACACACACACACACACACACACACACACACACACAAAAACACTCAACGATAACTGACATACCCGCTTGATCGCTTTATGCTCGGCTCTTTGGTTCGGAAGTGAGATGGAGTTGTTGAAAGCTCATCTGGCATGTTATTTTATAAGCTCCTTTGCTCAGATTCCATTCCAGAGCGGTGTGTCTTCATGTCTCTGATATCCAGGTGATGGCCACTCAGAACAGCAGCCAGTTTCTGCCGTGTTTTATCACATGTATGAACGTTCTGTTCACAGTCTAAAGGAGAAAGAAGAGAAAGAGGCCTCGACAAAACAGGCGCGCAGGAACATTTGAGATGAGATAATGAAATGTATTCTGTTACATGCAATCACCGTCAGTTTATCTCACAGAGGACTAATGGGTCACAGTGCAGGGATGAGTTTCATGCAAACGAGAAGTGTGAAATAACTTCTCCATCTTCTGTTTCTCGCACATCTTCTGTCCCCCTTTTTCACTTTCTTGCTGTACAGTACTCCAATTTATCCCCCATTCCCTCTCTTTCGGGTTACATTATTTCCGTATCAACCCGATGCCTCAAAAATCTGTCAATCTTTTCTTCCCCTCTTTGTCTTGTTTTCTTTTTCTTTTGCTCGTAAATGGAGCAGGGAGCAGTAATGAACAGTGTTACAGTAGATGAGAGTTTTCGAGGAGGAATTTCTCTCTTTTTCCCCCCGCCTGTCTTTCAGCCTCCCTTTGTTCCTCCTGCTTTTGGCTGCCCTCCAGCAAATTTTAACACCCATCATGGCATGCTGGGCATCATCCAACAGATGCCCTTGAGGAGGACATTCCTGTCTGGCACAACTCCTCTTTTCACGCTATTTATACTCAAATATCTGTGCTCTGCCACCAGATCATTGTCCTGTGATAAAAGTAAAGAAAAACACACGCTTCTCACATGGTAACATTACGTGAACTCAGCGGCGATAATGACGCATTTGTACAACAGAGGTGATATTTGCAATTCTCAACTAAAGGTTTGTTCAGATGAAGGAACACAGATCCCTGCTCAGTGATTTTTTTATTGTCCTTTCATCAACTTGCTGTTTTTTCTCTATTAGCTCTGGCCTGATTTTCAGGGATAATTTGAAAAGAGAGATTGACAACTCACCACTTCATTCATCCTACAGAAGGGGAATGAACCCACTTTTGAGTAATGAGGACAGAATGTACCTCCTCAAAGTGGGGAAGAAAGTCAAGGGTGGGTATTCTTAGACATTCTCATAGGGGGGAAAAAAACTTAAGGGGAACACTGGAGCTATTTCTTTCATATAAAGAGGCCCGTCAGACTACTGCTTTTGAAATCCACTCACTGTGCAGGTCTCCTGCTTCGAGGAGCTCTACTGAAAAGATCGGAGGGAGGGAGGGAAGGAGAGGGGGAAATTGTGTCGAAGCTGAAGGATCATTTGTTATCCTCCTTCAGCTAATTCAGGAAAATCTCATCAGAAACATCAGTGTTATTGGTCCACAAAATATCATTGACACTTTAGCGGAGCAGCAAGACCATGTTTTTCGCCTCAGTCTAAAAGTAGTCCGCACATCAAATGTATATTAGTTCATCCTTGGAAAAACATTGACTCAGTACACGTGTGTATTTGTGTTTGCTTGACCATGATCAGGTTTAAGGCGGCAACTTCACATGTATAAAATTAACACCTGCGGGATGCTACACACCGTAGCAGCAGGATCAAGAGAAACACTGAGCTGCACTTGAGAGAGAGCCACACTCAGAAACACTTAACACTGTCATCATAGCCGGTGCTTGAGTTGGACGGTCTCACTGTGACGCCATGTAAGTGGGATGAGAGGTGGTAATGGACAGAGGAGGTGGTGTGGAGATGTCAGCTGATGTGAACCAGTAGGCTCAGCGCATGTTGAAAATCAGGACCCTTAGAAAGCTCCTGTGCACGCATGTTGACAGTGCAGTTGTCATGTCGCATTTATACACCGATCTGTTACTACCAACATCTTCATCAGTGCTTTCTTACGCGTCTTTATTGTGATTTTAGTTTACAGTAAACATTGAGAGGAAACATTGGGAAGAGAGACGTGCAGATCACGTGCAGGTTTACCCAAACTATGAAAACACGTTTCAGTCAGAGAGACTTCCCTACAAACTGATTCTGCTGGTAAGGCTCTGTGAGGGACCTCTGGAAGAATTTAAAAGTCATTTATTAGGCAAGGATTCTGCAGGGAGAACTTAACCCTAACCCCTAACCCAAACACATACATTAATGTTTAATATGATTAAAATCAACAAGAGCAAAAATACAGCGCAGGAGGTTTGGGGTATAGGAGCGAGTTGTTTTGTGAACCTCTGCTGTTCTAAATGCTTTTGTCAGGTTTCGGTCAAAATTTTTGAAAATTAATTCAATAGTTCTCAAGACATGTCTAACAGGGAAATCTGTTATCATGGGGAAAAATCAACAGCAACCTACAGGAACAGCTTCTCTTTTTTTAAACAGAGAGCACATCCAATAGATATCCTTAGAGACAAATATCTCAAAAAATGGTCGAGTCAAACCAAATCTACTTGCAAGGCGTCATACCTCCGGGGGGTAGAAAATATATCCCTTTGTAATTTGGGTGAATGACCCTTTAACCTTATAAACAGCTTGAGACATTTTCCTGTGGTAGCCAAACCAACAATGTTTCCTGCTCTGTGATTAAGACCTGAGAGGTGGACTGAGGAAAGACAAGCAGTGTGCTTTTAACAGGGGTTAGGGGGGAGGTCCATAGGTCGATGAACTTAACCAGTGTGACGTGCATCACCTAAAGTCTGCTCTTTGAGGTACATTTTTGGATTTAAGGCAGAGCACCTGTTGAGGGTGGACACATGTCGACATTTATTGACATTATTCAAACAAAAGTGCGTTATGTTTTATTACTTTCATCCACAGTATTTGTCCTTCTCCTAAAGTGTTCATGCAGTACCTTTCGTCCAGGCCAGATTTTTCACTCAGTTAATATAGCAAGCGGTGAGAGACGATGGCTTTTGGGTTTATCCAAGGCAGCAGTTAAAGTATAGGACCACAGGCGTAAAGCTGTCAACATGTGGACACGGTCGTGGAACACAGCCTTGCCTGTCCCCACACCAACTTTATAGGAATGTTTAACACCCCACCACCAGCACCTAAACATATACTGTATCTGTCCTCTGTATCGTATTTTCTCCTTGCCAGGCTGCTTAATATGCAGGCTGCCATTTCTCCACACATTCCTCCAGATAAATCTCCACTCGGGATCTCTCCAGAACAAAGCCGTTAAGACATGTTGGGAAATCTCCCACTTTCATCTTGACACTTGCCCACCACCTATGTGTGGCATTTTAAGTCGTTCCTAGTGATATCAGATTACCCACTGAGGGATATTTGGGCTGTTGATATGCGCCACTTAAATTGTCTGTGTGTGCCGGTTTATGTGCAGAGACAAAGTGAAAGGTGCTTGTGTGACAGCGCGTCTGTGTGTGAGATTTTTCCACCTCTTTGAAGTGTACAAGATGGGACGGGCCGTCCTGTCGCAGTGGCGGTGATGAGACTTTGATGTGATGTACACCTTTGTTTAATATGCCCCAACATTTGACAGCCTGTATCCGACAACACACTACTTGTGCAAGGGGATCATGGTTTTGAAACATTATTATTATACTGCCTGTGCTTTATGATCATCTTTTGGCACCCTGGTTGACGGGCTGGCAACGGGGCTAAGAAGTGACAGAGCTCCGGTGAAATGTGCGTGTCTGTCAGAACAGTGACTCCGCTTTGCGGGATTAGTCAGGGGAGTGATCAGACACCAGCGTACGTGGGCCGATGCCTGGGTCGGTTGTAGGGGCAAACAAAGAGCACGACCTGAGCAGGAGATGGTGGGTGAGTCAAAATTGTTGCCTTGATTGGCACGCGTTCATATTTTGGGGGATCACAAATAATCACTCAGTTTGGGATAGCAAATACAAGAGGGCTGCCTTACACCCTCTGCAACGGAATCAAAGCAACCATCGTAAGCCTGGCAGTCTAATAGCACAGCGATAGCATGTGATAGCATCAGAGTCTGCTTTTTTATACCCTTTCAGCGTACTCTCCGCCAGTGCCTAGACCTTACTATCAACATGGACATCAGCCAGATCCCTGCTTAGCAGCAACACCAATTTTGTTTCACTTTGTTGTGCTGCTACTTTCTCTATCCTGTATTTATTTTCCTACCTGATGCTCTCACTTTAAAGTGGAGTGACACACAAGCTGAGTTTTCCAGCACAGGTTTCCTGTGTTTGGAAGAGGGGGGCAGTGGTATAAAAACATGGAAAGGGGTGAGAAGGTCACACGGAAATAGTGGGAAAGCGGTTGGAAAGTGTGGAGGTTAATAGCGAGGTAAATATGAGGACAGACATTTGTGCTTTTCTTTCAAACCTCGGCCCAGAATCCCAGCGAGAATGGAAGCCACTATAGTGATAGAATTGGGATGCCGAATACAATAGACAAACTGTTAAATTGAATTTCATGAAGCTAAACCATTCTTGACTTTATCCTTGTGTAGACTCGGCTGAGTTCAGACATCAGCAATATAATGGCTGAGTGAGCTGTAATGTGACCCCACAATAACAAGACAGCTCAAGCATGAACTCACACTCTTGCACCTTCTCCCAAAGACTATACAAACAAGATACTACCTGGTTTATCTCCTAAACATGGCCACAACAGAGGCGTCGTCAGGCAACGGCCACAGCAACCATATCTGGGAGATGGCGGTGGACTCCGAGACATTATCAGCTCCAGATGAATGATATCACACTTGACAGAGAGATTGTAGCCGCCTGGCTCGTAGAAAGTGTTGAGGTGTTGCAGCTCGTTTAAGCTGGAGCACAAGAGGCATCTTTGTCTTGTACAAAGGGAGGGAGATAGAGAAGACGATGCTGTCCAATACCAACAGCTGTAGGGGACCAGAGAAAATTCCTTAACCTCTGCTAACCTTTCAAATTATTATGAAAAGATGAATACCACAAATAAAAATGAGGCAATGATACAAATTCTTGGGAAAGCTGGAACATGGTTGAAGCTATGTAAGATTATCAATGTGGCATTTGTTATTTGATGGAGAGATAATACATCCTAGTGAGGGTGGGCGTGGTGGCATACAGCTGCAGCAGAGAGGTGTGGAGGCTGCTGTCACCAGTTAACTAATCTCTCCCTCTCTTTTAAATACAGTGGCGTCCTGGACCTGAAAGATCTGACACCTGACATAGGTGGACACGCCATGTGCCTTATGTTTTGCTACATTAACAGTTACTGAACCTGTGTGTTGCTGAGCTGAGTCAGCACATGGTCAATTCAGTTTTTTTCTGAACGTGCAGCCATCTGAATTAAACCACTAGTCTGCCAAGATAATAAACACAAGTTGCATGAAGTTGTCAGCAGCAAAAGATGGGTCAACAAAGCATGTGAGTGTCATAGAGCTTTATATGGGAGTACGGAATGTTTCCCTGATCTTAGCCAAACAGTTCTTCTCCTAACATGACCACGGTTGTTATTTCACTAATATCCCTTTCTATCCAGTTTGTCTCAATTTAACCCTCTGAACTCTAAGCCATTTTTTCCTATTTTTGGTCCGCCGCATCACCCCGTGTAACATTGCTTGACAAAACCTCAACCTTGTAATGTACAGTCAAGTTATATATATACATCATAGGCTATCAGAATATGTATGCTTCAGTGATATCACATGAATGTATAAATAGTTATATGACCATAAAGACAAAAGAAATAAACAAAACGGAAATTGAATCTCACAGACATTCATTATAATGACACACCTAACAACAATGATGAAGTTGTTTCCCTCTTGAAAAGTGTTCTTTGAAGCCTTGGCTATAAGGGAAAAACACTTCAAAACATTCTTACTAATGCAAATCAAAAGTTATGTACATTTTTCTACAAATAAGCCCTTTGATTTTTCAACCCAAAAAGTCACTTGTGCCATTCTGCAAGATGTTCTTGTCTGCAGTGACACAGAGGAGTGTCAGTGGTAGTAGTAGGAGTAAACAGGAGGAGTGAGAGGTCATGTTTTCAGTGTAAAATCTTTGTTTTTTCCACCAGTCGTCAACACAGCGTTTGATTGATACAAGTCTGTAACAAAGCCTCTGATTGGTACAAGTCTGAAACAAAGTCTCGGATTGGTACAAGTCTGTAACAAAGCCTCTGATTGGTCAAAGGGTATCCAGGATGGACGGCTAGAAGTCTGCTTACGACAAAAGTAGCCTTTTATGTCTGGAAAAACGGGACAAAAATGATCATCAAAGTCATTCAGTGTTGTATTTATCATCATGGACATCTTATACAATGTCGCAGAAAAGACACTGAAGTTCCAGGCCGCACTACAAATCTTCTGAAAGGGCCATGATCGCACGGAAGCCCTGTCTGGAATGGCGCAAGTGTTAACTTCCAACCAAACAAACCGTAAGTTGCTGGGATAAACTGATCAAATGTTATGAAGACTTTTATAACATGAAGCATTTTCACAAACAACAGGTTCGGGCCAAACATTTTGCAAAAAAAATTACTCATGTTGTTGATTAATGTGGTTGCCATTACCTCAAATTACCCTGAGTACCTTCTTTGTGATAAATGTGGGAGTGGTGGGGTTACTTATGAACAACACATTTCTTCGAAGGTTCTAGCATAAAAGTTTTCCCTATTTCACATAATTTCAGTTGGTGGCACTGTTTTGTCTACGCTTTGTTTGAATTGGGCAGGGCTCTGCTGGAAAAACCTCTTGCACTAATTAGTATAATATTAATATTGTAAGTTATTTTGTTGATGTTGATTATTTGGTCAGGAACATTTAATGTTACAGAGAATTCAGATTTGGCAACAGTTTGTTATTTTAAGGCTTGACGATAAAATGAGATTGAGACCACTATTCTTTCCAGACCAACATTTGCAATGTACAGTGTCGAGGATTGGCGTTTGCTGTCACCCGCTTCCTTTTATTACTGGCTTTGCAACCCAACCCCCTGCTCTGGGTTGAATTCACAAATTTGAACAGGTGCCTCTATTATTCATGGGAACTTAATTTGATGCCATAAAGGTTTGAAGTATTTTTCTCAATAATGGACGCGTTTACAAAAGAACATCAGTTGAGAGATTGTGTGAGACGGACCAGTGCATGCACAAACAGTGGGAAAACCTGTAGAAGAGCGAAGCCGAACTGAAACCCAAGTTCACTTGTACTCACAGTATGTCACATAATTCTGTGTAATCCTGTGGTCCAGCCATGATGTGCAGATTTACAGTTGCAGATTTGAGTCTTTTTGGCTCCCAGGGGAGAGTAGAAAGCCAAATGTGAGTGGGATCAAACAGTTGAGTTGAACAAACACACAGGTCTCTTATATAATAAGGGACGTATCTGATCCATCTCAGGGTCACCTGAGGTGATGGTCAAAACAGAACACATTGTTGATGATGTGGATGTTTTTCCGATTCTCAATCCATAAACTTCAGCCCCCCCCCTCTCCCCTCTCTCTCCCTCCGTCCACCTGCATCTTATTCATCCAAATTATGCAGACAGCATTTCCTCAGAGGAAAAACTGTGTCTAACTGGCTGTTTCTTATTTTCTTATTTGGACCAAACACTGAAGAGACCCCTCTCTTGCTGAGCTGTAGAGTTGGTGTACCGACCTTTATACCACATGGGACTAAAATGTCTTTGCGCAAGGTGTAAAGATGTTTGTGGTAATAATTGGAATAAGTAGCTGGAGATATCAGGTACAAAGGCAACAACGTTATCGTGGGAAAGTGATGCCTCTGCACCGGTTATTTATGTCTAGAAAAGAGGCCTGATAATGGTTCTGGCTTTTTGTTGGTATGAAACTATTCCATCAGTCTTCAAATGTCAAAACACAGAGGAGGTATAACATTACCGTCTACAACATCCACAAGCAGAACACACACACACACACACACACACACACCCTCCTCTACACCCCTCTTTTTGCTTCTCATGCCTGTGCTTCCTCCCACACTCCCCACTTTTATCACTTTCCCAGTCACATTGCATGATCCTCTCTCCCTCACTTCTTCTTTGTTGCTTGGCCTTCTGCTACTTTTATACAACCTTTCTCCATTCACTCCCATGTGTTGTGATCATTGAAAATGGTCCGAGCCAGGAACTACTGTTCTGTAACAAAACCCCAGTGCTGTTTCAGCTTGCACTCTCGTCAGTTTAATGTATCCACCACGCTGCAGTCGTTCTCTAATTGCACAAAAAAATAGGTTATTTTATTCCTCCTTTTCAAAATGGCAAATGTGTGCAATATTCACGAGTATCTCTTTCTCTTTCTGTCTTATGGCCACCTCCAGTTTGAAATGGCAAGGAAGTGGATTTTTTTTAAGCAACCTGCCGACCTGCTCTGTACAAAGCTATAAGACACAGGAGGAAAACAGACACAACGAGGAATGCCATTACTGTGCAGAAACCTGCTAGTATATCCTAACCCTCTCCAGGATTTTAGTCAACTGTGTCAATTGCCAGTACACAGATACCGTACAGATGGGCCTGCACACAGACAAACATGCAGGGTTGAAGAGGACACTTCCATAAATTACTCATTGGAAACGTCTGAGGCGGAAATATTAATTGTGAATCACTGACTGAATTCAGATGGCAGGACTGTGCAGACTTGTTGTCGGTTAAGGCGTCTGCTAAGAGACATAAACACTGTGAACTGCAAAAAAAAAAAACCCTAGTCAACACATCATGAGTTGAAAAGTGAGTTTTGCAACCGTCGTGAATCACTTCAAATACGTGGCTTTCGGAATTAAAAGGTCCTCCAAGAAACACAAGGCTCATGCGACCAAACATTTGAGTCTTGTTTGATGGACAGGCTCGGCTGGGCTCCCTAAATGCATTGCTGTTCTGTACGCATTCAGCCATGACACTGCTGTGGATGTGCTATAGTGTATGACAAGTCTTTGGCACTTTCCAATGCAACGTATTTGCCATGCGTTTAAAAATTGGCAGAAACAAACGTACTCAGATTTGGAGTCTGCACCGCTGCCTGCAGAATTATAGGAGTAAATCCAAAGTTGTGCTATTCACAGTGCGTAATAGTTTCTGCACTACAGTGCGGTTTCATTTCAAGCTTGCGGACATTTGGGGATGGATGAGATGGAGGACGAGTTTATCTTTGCTGTGTTTTGTTTTTCAGCCAAAAATGGCAGCAACAGAGGTACTATGGCAGTGCGTGTGATGGAGCGGCAGCGAGCTGTGACGAACACAGAAAGACAAGCTGGAAAAAAAGGAGAAAGACAAGAAGAACAGGGAATGTGATGGGTGTGATAAGATCCACACAAGAAACATCATCCACAAGTGTGTAACAATTTGAGGAAAAAAACTGAGAAAGATAAAGAGAGAGAAAGAGTGAGAGGATAGAGGGCAGAAGAGAAGCAGTGACAAAATCAACAAAACCAATAGAAGTAGTATGAGTATGTAAGGCAGATAGAAAATGTGTGTGTGCATCTGCTAGGTTTTTTTTTTTTTTATTGTTGTTGTTGCTGTAGTATGCTGGAGTTTACTATCAGTGTGTTCCAGTGTTCACCATGTCCCAGTGTCTCGGCCAGTCTCATCTGAGCAAGAATTGTTTATTACTCTCGAGATAACATCAGCAAAACACATCTCTGGACGCACGCTACAGCAGTGAGCCACCTCTCCACTCATGGCTACCGTCTGTCTCCCGCCCCTCTCTCTCTCCCTCTCTCCCTCTGTCTGTGTCATCACACGAGTACAAAAGTGCCGCTGTAGACATTACATAAGCCTTTTGTAGAGGACTGCAGGTAGTGGGTCACACTTCAAAAGTGAGAAGGAGGGTGTTTTGTGATGACGGCACAGGGGAGGCAAAAAGGCTGCACTGGTGTGTGTCTGTGTGTGTGTGTGTGTGTGTGTGTGTGTGTGTCTGTGTGTGTGTGTGTGTGAATTTTAAGAAATCATCAAGAAATCAAAATATAAAAGTATATTTATTCAAGCCCTGTGTATGGATAGAATTTTGAGGTACTTACTGTACACTATATTCAAGTTACTACTTTACAGATAGATTTGATTTACAAAACATATGATAATCTTACATTTTTTGGATTAAACTACCCAGTACTCTTTTATTATCAGTTTTTAGATATGACAACACAGTTATCAGGACCTATTTGTGCGCAATATTTGCTGGTTGCGAGTAAAGTCAGGGGTAAGGAACCTTTTTCCCATCAAAGGCTATTTAAAAAATGTTTAGACATGGTTCAGCTACTCTTTTTCAAAGATGAGGCATGACATGGCGTTCAGAGACATTACGGTCAAAGGTTTTTTGCATTGTAATCTCCATTGTTAGGACATTTTATTTTTTGATTTAGATAACTCCGATTTGACAGTGTGTTTGTGGAGGGGCGTATAAAGAAACTTTGACTTTCTTTTCTTATTTTCCACATTTTCTTTCTTCTGTATTGGGGCAAATTGACGCCCTCTTTAATCTCAACAATCCCTGGGTTTTCCTAATCCAACATGTTCTGCGGCCATGGATCCTTCACTTTGCTTTTCTTCATTTTCTTCTCATCCTGTCTCCGCTCGCTTTCCTTGCAGGTATGACATCTTCGCTCTGCACACGCAGAAATCTGTCTGCACGCTGTCTGCAGGCTGAGGATGACGCGGGGAACTACCCCTCCGCACTTTTATTACCTGAGCAATTTTCACGTGTGCTGGCTGTTGCCTCAGAGCAGCAGATGAAAGAGGCCCAGAGAGACACACACTGGGTGTGTGGGATCAGCATGCAGCTTAAGTGTGTGTTTTCATTTGTCTTGGATATGATCCAGGTCTGTCTTCTGTCATCGTTTTCTTTTTTCTGTGTGTTTGATATGTTAGTCACCCTGAATTTCTATTCCATATCTCTGTCTCTCGTTCTTTTATTGGTCGCTCTCTTTCTCCTCTCTGTGGCTGTCTCGTCGTCTTTCATCTCTGTCTCCTCATTTTCTGGTCATAATCAGTTGCGGGTGTTTTTCTCTTTTCCCCTCTCAGCTATACCTCTACCTCCCTCTATACTACCAAACCTTTTTCATTCTCAAGTTTCTACTGATTTCTTGTTCAGCCTTTCAGGCACTTTTCCAATTATCCAGGCTCCAAATTCTGTGATGCATACATCTCCGCACTCCTGCCTTCAACACAGCGCAGTAGCAGTGCAGTATCTCCTTCCTGGCTTTGTCCCTCTCTCTACCTCTTCCTCCTTTCCTCCATGCCTTTATGAGCTGTAATGGTTATCTGCTGGTGGGCTGGGCGTTCAGCCTGGGCAGAGAGAAAGGCAGTCCAGAGGCAGTAGAGCCTGTTATTCTTTCCTCCCCTCTGTCTGGCATGTGTGGAGAATGGAGGGAGATTTGGGGCCTGCACTGTTGTAATTTCAGCCTTCCATCTGAGTCGGCAGGTGGGAGTGGGAAGGTGAGCTGTGTGCTGTGGTATCGGGAGGGATGGGGGTGAGGAGGGGCATTCACTGCTCTTTGTTTTGTTCACACACCACATAAGCCCTCACTTCAGCCCACCACACCAACAACCAAAGGAGTGAAAAATGGAAACCGAGTGTGCATATCAGGTTTAAGTCCACAGTAGGTATGGATCCACGCTTCTGTTAATTTGTTCCATTTTACAATACGTCATATGGTATTTCCCTGAATTATTTGTCATGGATGTTAATCAATGTGTCTCATCTGGCCCTTGAATCTAGCAATGGTTTCACCATTCAATCACACCAAGTTTGTACTCTAACCGATCAATCCAGGCAATTTCCAGAATGAGTTCTAAACCAGTGTTCCAGTTTTTGCACTGACATTTTGACCACAGCACCAAAGAATTGCGACACTGTTCGCTCTCTGGAATCCAGGCTTTCCAAAAGAAAGTGCCAGGTACATGTGGGAAAATCAACAATCCCATTAAATAAAAGAAGTGTATGCACACTGACAGAAGACATACAAACTGGATTTCTTTTTAAAGTTTTCTCTGTGTCCTCACTGAGAGGAGAGTAGGCGGTAGTGCTGACGCTTGCACATGGGTTTGTGGTTGTTCAACTATACCATCCATTGACTAATACTGAACCATGCATGATCAAAATGAACAACTTCAAAACCAAGGACCTTATGCTTTGTCTATGAACCTAGTTGAAATTGCAAATGAAGTTCAACTTCAGAAATGAGGCAACTTAAAAGCCGTTCGCAGAATCAAGTTTACCATCTGTGGTGTGAGTGAGTAAGTACAACATTGTTGAACATGGCGGCGTTTCTGTTTAACCATTGTGGTACAGGTGTGAAGCAACTGAATGTGAGAGAAAACCTCAGATTTTGTAGGATCACAACATCCGTGGGGTTCAGACTGGCAGCTGAGAGGGGCCCAGACCCAGGCCCAGGTGTGTGCACTCTGCGGAAAGAGCCCGTGTGTATGACTTGGTGAATTGGATATGGGGGGGGGGCAACCACCTTTGGATGGTTGCCAGGTTCACCATTCAAACCCCCCACCTGGCCCTGGATTCCTCCAGTCAGCGGCAGGACGTGCCTGCTGCAAACAGAGAGAGGATGCACATTACAGAGTAGACCACATTTACTGTAGAGAGATGACCACAAGGACATTTATGTTGTTGGGAATGAAGAACCGTTGCGCTGCTTCAGGGACTCAGGTTTGTTTCTTAGAAAACAATCTGGCTGACAGTATACATCCTATGTGTTCATGGGATTTTTCACATCAAGATCCATACATTATGTCCTGGAAAATTGACAAACGCATTATTTCGCAATGTTAAGGAAATCGATTTAAAACAATTTATTCCTGTATGCACCTAACCGGAACCACACCAAAACTTAATTGGGTCTTGCCATGGCCTATATCCCACCCCTAAAATTGGTTCAGTATGTTTTGTGTGTTTAATTATACAAGCAAACAAACAGACACAGGTGAAAAGGACAAGAAACACCTCACAGCCCTGCTCCGACAGGTACAGTTCTCCTGCCTGCAACGCCTAACTGATCCCCTCCGTTTACTTTTCCAGTTTGAAAATAAGTAGTACAAAGTTACATATGCCTACACCGAGGGGTATTGTAAGGCAATACCAGCCTGGGTTTTCCCCCTTTCCCCAGTGCTGCAGTGGAAAATTGAAGAAAAAAAAAGAAAACAGAAAAACCCCAGACAACACACCCATTGCAAAAAGTCAGTTTAAACAGGGCTGAAAGGTGCATTGTACAAGGTATTCTTCAGGGAGAATACGTAGCCCCAATAATCATGGGGCTATGTGAGTTTATTTTCTAAATAAGACATCAAGGGGCTGTGTATTAATCACAGCTCATGTAATCCTGTCACATTTCCCCCGCAGTGGAAAAACATCAACGTGGTCAGAAGGAGCTGCAACCCACCACGTCCGGTTCTCATGTCTCAAGACCCTAGTTCAACGCCCCCCTGCATATGGACCCATGTGCTCGTACATGCATGAACACATAAACACATGCTCATGCAGTTAGTATGTTCTCTGGGAGCGGCGCAGTTACAGTAAACACAGGTAGCGCTGTTCTGACAGGGCTCAAGCGTTACCTAATGGCTGGATATATGCGCTGCAGTGAAAGGAGCTTTGTGAGGATCCTCTTCAGTGCTGGCAGTGCGTTGGTGCTTGCCGTTCGTGCCGTCATCCCTTAGTCAGGGCGGGGGGTTTGCAGCTACACTGGTTTAATATTAGCGTAATGATTTTGAAATTTCAGGTTGTAAACAGCTGAATTTCTCAAAACTTCAACAAATGAATGAAGCAGTAACTGATTTTTCTTTTGTGCGTTTCCACTCCGCTGCCACCACAGTATGACGCCGCATCACGCTGAACTGAGGCCTCTTGACTTTGTTTATTGCTAAGCCATGACGTTTCCTCAGTGCTGCAGCCAGACATCTCAGCTCGGCCAGGGCCTGGCTTGCCACAGGCTCCACTGCTGGACAAGAGGCCTGCAATTATAGCTCACTTCAAAGATGCCGGTGAGTCAAAGACGGCATTCATGCATTCATTTTGGCAAACCCCATCCACTCCCCCTTTCTTACCTCCTCACCTTTCCACCTAACGCCCCCTTGCCCTTCTTCCTCCTTTCCCACCAACCCTCATGCTTGTTTAGATGAGCGATTAAGGCGAGAAACAAGTGCAAATGGAGTTTGGTTTGGCAGTCCTCACTATTGACACACAGTTTACTGAAATATCTCCCTGCGTAGTTTTCCCCTCACCTAAATTTGGCCATAGTGGATGTCGGCGAAGATGAGGGTAGGAGTGGGTCTCATGTACCTAAACAGGGAGGCTTTAGTCTTGGGCACAGAGACGGTCTTCTGCACCGTTCTCACCCCCCCTCCCCCAGCTGATCCAGAAATAACACCTAAAGAGAAGGGGCAGGAGCGCATGTTTCACCTCGGGCCATCTGCTCTATGCAAGCTATTAGATGTTCAATTAATATGGTCAGAGCAAGCATCAAGCTCTGCACCCCAATATCCGACCCCCCCCCCCGCCCACCCCCCCTTAAACCACAAAGTAAGCCAACTTTAACTGTCAATAAAATATTTAGAGAAGTGTTTATTTGCTGGCCATTTCATTTTCTGCCAAGGTTTTTTTGATCGTGAGAATGTAAGGGACTAATAATACTACTTCCTAAAATGTGTTGCTTGGGGCTTTTAAGAGGCATGGTCAGAGATTTGAATGGAGAGGAACAGCTGGTATATTCTCTCCATATATTTTTCTTTATTGGAAAGGCATCATCGAGCATATAAGTGATCATATTTCAGAAAATCCCAGTTGTCTACCATCTGCTGGGTGAAACTAGTCTTGTAAACTGTGGTCCAGATCCAATTTGACACCCAGGTTGGCTGTGATCGGCCCAGTAACCATTACAAGGTGCACATGCCGTGTGCATGTTTGCGTATGCGAGAAGCATTCGTTCATTTGCTCATCTGTCTCTTTTTAAGGTTTGTGTATGAGTACTGTAGGGCACTGCTGGTATGTGCAGGAGTGTTTGTAAATGTTTGTTGTTGAAGAAAGCCAGACGCCTCAGCCCCACTGGGCCAGGGCTCCACCATCACACCCCCTGGAATCTGAAACCTGATGCTGGAAGTTGGGCAGCCAGAGTGATTAGGGGGACCCACCACGCTGGTGGTGTTACAGTTTGGCTCAGGTGTCCCATTCGTCACACCACAGACCGGCCCCAGCCCACACCAACCTGGACCGACACCCCAGTCGCAACACTGTCTCTGGGGCAGAGTCAGGCGGCCTCTATAGGAGTCTCTATGGCTCCCATGGGTCCAACTTATCCATCCGTCTGCGCAGGCTCCTCCAACTCGTTAAAAAGCACAGACCTGTGGTGCTAAATCATCAGGCTGTCGCACACATCACACACACCTGGTCGGACGTGTATCCCTGTAGAACAGTAACTGTCACACACTGGATATTGTGTGGGCAATGAGAAGTGGAGTGAGCATTTTAGGCTGCACACACGCACGCACGCACGCACACACACGCACACGCACACACTCACACAGGGTCCAGATAAAGGCTGCTTTGTTGAGACGCACTGTGCAACTAACACCCTCCAGTTTGGCCACCAAACCCAACAGTAGACAGAAGCCACTGCAACGAAGGTGAGGACTTAAGTGTGATCACAGCTGTTATGCACAGGTGGGACCTTGCTGCTGCATTTTTACCAGGTATATATGTATTCCAAAAGCTGTGCACTCACATTTACAGATATTGTGTACAAACCCACACAAGAGCACTATTTGAAAAGTCCCTCTGGGCCCTGGCAAGCGCCCTCGTGTGATCATGAAGTTCCCTTTTGTTTCCGTGCCTTTGCCAATGACATCCCAGACAACTTGGAGAAAGGTGCACATCATAACTCACACACAAATGCAATCACTCACAGTCTTGTCATTGTCTTTCTCCCCACACACTGGCTGGCATCCATGCACGGCTTGAGATGAAAAAGAAATCTACAATTTACAGTTTGCTGTCCTTGACTCCCTGTTGTTTATATAAAGAATGATGTTTTGTCACATTAGGACTTGTTTTATTCTCTCCCATTGTCTTCAGGGGCGAGTTAAGATAACTTTTGAAGCTGGAGGCCAGACTGGGGCACAGTTTTAAAGAACCGTGGCACAATATTTAAAATGAGTGTGTTATGTCAAACACATATAAAACCCCGGTATCTGGCAATAATAAAACTGTATTTTATTAAAAGTTATAACATGTATTCAGTGTAAAAAAAAAAAAAACACAGACAAGAAAGAAAAAAATACAACTATAATAATAATAATAATAATAATAATAATAACTTTTTAAAGCCATTTGGGTCACAAAGAAACAAATGACTTTGCCGCCACAGCAGGAGACCTCTAACCCTCTCACACCCACCCGTCATGGTCATGCCTCAAGGCAACATTGTTAATGGGTCTCTCCACTGGTATGCGGAGAGCGTGAGCAGAACAGAGAGGATCTTGCCATTACACCATGAAAAAAAACACCAGGGCCCCCGTGTGGATTTGGCCCTGAAAACACCTAGGTGGTCCTGAAAAAGATGGGAAGAGGAGAGGAAGACAGAGAGACACAGGAGTACATGGGAGGACAGGAGTTATGTGGGAGGCAGACTGTCAGGTTGTCTGTGTCAACAATAAGGGAATAATTGGCCTCTGTAGCCCGTGGGCCACGGTGCGGCAGCCCGGGGGCCCGCTGGGGTTGGGTGGGGCATGGCCCTGGCATTACACACAATTAAGCCAACAAGGGGGTCAAATGGGGAGGCAGGGGAGGTCCGAGCCCTGTCATTCATGAGAGGGATGTCTTTGTGCCCCAGGCTAAGCCAAGCCGAGGCCCAGGTCACAGGGAAAGGTGCTGAACTAGGCCTCTGTCTGGAGATGAAAGCTCCATGTGAGCGACCTGCTGATCTGAGACCAAACTGATGTTGCAAATTACAGAGGAGGAGTTGACCATGGGTAGTTTAATAGTGGACTGAGGATGTTAACAAGTAGGTGTAAATACGTTTCTGGTTGGCAAATAGACAGAAACATTTTTTGCATCTGCTTTGTTCTTCTATACCTCCCACCTTTGCTCAGCTTGAATTAATCACAGACACACTCTCCCTCTAGACCTGTGAAATCCACTAAACCCCAGTCAACAGGTTTTCATGTCTGTGGTCTGGCTCTGGACAGTATCATAAGCCAGGCTGTTGGGTGGCAGCCCGCTAGCCCCTCTCTGACTTGACCCAATCCTTGACCTCCCACTAATGTGATAAACATTCCCAATCAATGGAGGAAACAGAGTGGAAGTGGCCAGGGATGTGAACATGACCTCCTGGGGGGCTTCAAACAGCCAGTTTTCTCTGTTTACTCCTAATATTCACCTTGTTCTTCTGATCGGCAGTGAGTTGGAGGGAGGTCAGCTAGTTCAAACCTGACACTGCTGCAAAATCTATTCATCTCATTTAGTGTTTCCTTCAAAACAAAAACATCTCTCAGTCTGCTGAAATGATTATCTCTGTTGATTAATCTATTAATTGGTAAATCAGGCATCAGGTTTTACATTCTCTGCCAGGAATTTTTTTTAATTTGTATATATAAACATGTAAAGCCATAAATAGTTATGCAAACACCTAAGCACACCAACATATTTATTCAGCTGTATAGTATATGGCTCTTTCAAGTCATACTCAGAGCCTAGGGAATGTTTGGAATTATGCTTGAAGAATGATTTAAATGATTAATGAATTTGAGTGGCCAATTATATTTATATTTATAAACTATTAAATTGATTCAGCACTTGTGTTAGATCTCTCATCATTTTCAATGTCAAATAGTGGTGTGCATTTTTAATTATTTCATTCTTTTGGTCCACATTTTTGGTTCCAATTCCAAATATATTAATTTGTTGGGGGGGGGGGGGGGGGGTTATATAAAAAAACATAAAGAAAAGAAAAATTCAGGATTATGATTAGTCAATCCATAAAACAGAACCATGAATCATAAACATTATAAATGTCCAATTCTGACTGACAGTATTACTATCAAATATTTGTATTACTGTTTATTATTTTTATTACTGTTACTGTTTTGTTTTTTTTACAACCTATATATAATTTATGAAGGAAACAGGTGTGGAATTATTTGTTGACATAATCCAATGAGGAAAAAATGTTTGACAGATCCCTTCAGATCTTCACAAACATGTGTATCAGGGCACAGAGACACACACACACACACATACTAACACACACACACACACACACACACACACACACACACACACACACACACAAACATACTAACACACACACACACACACACACACACTTACACACACACTTACACACAGCACTATTTATTTGGTAGCTCCTGCAGATGAACTTTTACAACTTTGTACAGATCTGCACACAGTATATATCAGCATCTCACGTGTTCTCCGCGGTGAGCAGAGGGCTGGCTCTCACGTTCCACATGAATGACTTCATGTAACGAGAGACGAGAGAGAAGGAGAGAATAAATGATCTGCACTCACGGCCGGGGGTCCATGTTACATGTCCTGCTCTCCTTGTGGACTCTTTCCTACTAGAGGAAGTGCCTTAACAATCTAACGTCACAACAAAAATAATAACACATAGCCTGTCTGCTTCCGTTTTTTTTCATCAGCCACCTCCTCCCTCGCGGATCCACTTGGCTGTGCGTAACGATATCTTTGAAAGGCCAATCGTGAGTTTAACAGCCTGTTTTGGTCCCACATGTAACCTTATCTGTGACAGTTCTTGCTGCATTACAGTACCTTGCCTCCACAGGACCTCCACCCACTGAACTCACTCCACCTTACCTTCTCCCAACACTCTGCTCTCCTCTAGCTGATGCCCCATGCACCTCGTAGGAATTCACGGCTGGATGTAAAAAAATATATGTCAGAGCTCTCCTTTTACTGAGGCCTTTCATTGCTTCTTCTTACAGTTTAGGACATGAACAAGCAAGACAGGGCATGAAAGTGGGATAGCATTTTGGTGTGTGCGAGTTGGGGGGATGGGGGATTGTATCTTTATTTCTGATCCCCGCTTGGCCCCTGGGGAGCAGGCAGGGCTGCTGCTGAGACCAAGTGGGGCTCAAGTTTTGTCAACGGGCATCAATCTCTCTTGTCTGTCAGCCCTATAACTCCCAACCCCTGACCCTGCCCCACCCTCTCATGGCCTGGGTTACAAGGCTTCCTGAATGGTGATTGGTTGTCGGAGAAGTCCAGCTGAGAGACAGTGGAGACAGTGATCTGGCCTGTGATGCCGCTGTGTCTCGGGCGGATGGATCTCCTATTGCTCCCGCCTGAACTTAACGAATCCAAAATTATGTTGGGTCTTCTCAGTTTCTCTTCTCCTCTCTGTCCTCTCCGATGCTGTCCCGTACCTCTGTCCTTTTACCCCTTCGCTGATGATAACACACCCTCTTCTAAAGTCTGCTATCTCCTGGTCCTATCAGTCCACTTCCCCTCCCTCTCTCTCCAAGGTACAAAGTGTCTTCATCCATCTCTCTTCTAGCAAATCAACAATCTGTCAGTGCGTTACCTCTGCAGTGAAGGATGACGGTGTCACTGAACAAAGAGGCTCACTTGTTCTCTACACATGAGTCTGGTCGAAACCTGGGATCTTGCCGTCTGGACTGTGGTGTGTGTGTGTGTGTGTGTGTGTGTGTGATAAAGATATGGTGGGAGCACTGAGAGAAACTGTAGAGAGAACATGACAAACCACTTGTGGCACGGTTGTCTCATTGCATCTCCCTGAGCTATTAATCCTTGCAAGGCCTGGCTTGGCTGCTGTCCTCTCTCAAAGCCTCTGTGTCAGTGAACAGCCGAGGTCAACAATTCACAGAGTATTGCTCATTCCCTGCACCGCTTTCAGCATTCATCTTATTTCCTTTCCACCAGTCCGTTTTGGGGTGTTAGGAAGGAGACAGTAACATTTTTGTTTCTGGGGGTAGGGTACAAGGGCAAACAGAAGGCAGGCAGGGGTTATTGGGGTGAGGGGCGGCAGGCATTGAATTATTCCAGCTGTAGTGCTCCTCAAGCTACTACCCTTTATCTTTGTCATTCCCCTTTCACCATTTCCCTCCATCACTCACTATCCCTTGTCCATCAGCATCCTGCAGGTTCCTGATTAAAGCCCCTTTAATGAGAAACCCCTCTTCCCCTCTTACTCCATCTTCTTCTGTCCTCTCTTTTATACCTCCTCCCCTCCCATGTGAGGCGATCTGGCTCACTTCCATCAGCTAGTGTTTGGAATTTGC
Organism: Scophthalmus maximus; assembly: GCF_022379125.1. Taxonomy (NCBI): domain Eukaryota; kingdom Metazoa; phylum Chordata; class Actinopteri; order Pleuronectiformes; family Scophthalmidae; genus Scophthalmus; species Scophthalmus maximus. The sequence goes on along the minus strand of NC_061531.1, from coordinate 11,409,749 downwards.
GAGTTGAGTCTCGGTATGCGCCCGGCCTCCTCAAACTAAATGCTTTTCCATTCTTCTTTATTTCTTTTCTCTCTTTATCCCCCTTGGATTTGAGAACTCTTGTCCTGAACATTGCTTTCCCACGAACAGGTGGCAAGCTGGTCATGTGGGTCATAACTGGATTGAGTGTTTAGTTCCCTGACTGAGAAAAATAAAAGTAAAAGAAACCTGCTTTATTTTCTTTTTGCTTTTATCTACAGGTCTTCTGTTCTTTGGTAAAATTTCAACCAAAATTCCCAGTCAGCTCCTGCCTATGTTTACCATTAGGCTCATGACAATACACCTGGTTAACCCGGCCCTTTGTCCCTGCTGGCCAATGATCAGTGAGATGCAGCTGACATAAGCGCCGCCATAGCACTTAGCGAAAGACTCAAATCAAAGGCAGGCTGAACCTGTATGATGGTGCTTTTCACTCACAAACAACTCTGTGAAGCAGGAGGCCCTACCCTTATGCACGGACCCTCAACCAGCGTCAAATCATCAGAGGCGCCTTTGATGCTCCATTCAGTTGATGACCCATTGTCGAAGCTCCCCATTCACAAGCACCTGGGCAGGCTGGCACAGTTAAGTCTTTCTGTTGTGTTATCAAAACAAATGCTTGACCCTTTTCAGAGGGCTGAAGATTGGGGGTGAGTTGAGAGACTGTTAAAGAGAGCAATAAAGTGAACAGAGATGCCCCCTCTGTCAGCAAGATGGGGGCAAGGGCTGAGTGCAAGAGATACAAGACAGAGCCAAATCCTAAAACTATCAACCTACAATTTTGTAATTGTTTGCAATGGACCATGCTTGGATCCAGATTTGCAGGGACTTGCATGCAGTCAGTTCCAACATGAATGGATAGAGATGGGAAATGCTGACCTGACTATACTGTAGTGGTGGTGGAGCACTTCACAGCTGAGCAGGACAACCGTGGGCAGCAGCGGGCAAGACACGCTGGCACCATCACCTTGAGGGCGGCCAAGCCAAGTCTTGTCAGCTGTGTGAATGTGGCTTCAGACACTGGCCAGCGTGTCCCCTGGGTGCCTCTTCACCTCTGTGGCCATAGGTGGGGGAGGAGTTATGGGGGACAGAGTCCTCCTTCATCACCTCAATGTGGGGTTGGGACCAGCGCCCAGAGTGGCCATGCCCAGCCAAGTCCATCCTTTAGCTGAGCCACACCGCTGGGCCGTGCAGCTAGGGGGCTCTGGACGCAGTGGCTGCAGTGAAATTTACAGAATATGACTCTCCTTGGGTGAAACCTGGGTGGGTAAACGCATGGAGATATTTGAAAAGGAGTGTATGTTGCTGCAGGACAAAACACCCACTTGCCTGTGCTCGTCCATGCATACACATTATATAGCAGCATCAGCTAAATTTGTTTTGGCATGGAAAATTGCTGTTTGGAAGTGATTACAACAATAATGGAGGCTTTGCTGCATGCCCTCATGTTGGTCTTTCTGAAAATAGGGTATGAGTGTGAGAGGTGGAGAGGAAAGCAGACAAGGTCGGTTGTTCATCTCGGTGTCTTTGATGCACCGTTGTTCCACTGGCCACCCTCTCTTCCCTGTGTAGCCCCGCGGTTTGGCCTTGGCTCCACGACCCTCTTCCCAGCCCTCAGGTCCAGCTCTACCACCGCAGGCGCACTTCTTTAGCACATGTCAATATTAGTTTAGGATTATTTCTAGAAATCCAGAGGGGTAAAATCCCTTTAGAGATTACAGAGTTGACACAGAATAATGACGGAGGATTTGAGGAACTGCGGAAGAACCATTAATGAATATTTATTATTTGCATTACAAACACAGATGATTTAACTCAGGCACACTGCGGTGAGCTAAATTTGGGTAAAGCCTGATGGTGTCCCAGGTAACCTCAGCCTAGAATAGCTTACGAGGAAGACAGGAGTCACAGTGATGTGTTAGACTCCTTTGCTTACAGATGAGGGTGGGAGGGATATAAACAGAGGGAATTGAATTTAAGGCCTTCCACCCCGGGAAGATCTTCGATACAAGGCTTCACGTCTGGATCAGGAATTTGGCAATTCTTTTCTGGAGGGAATAAACTAGGAAGTCTGGGCGCTGACTGGTTGGTCAGGTAACGCATATGTGCATTAAAGTTAGAAGATTTGAAGAAGGAAATGAAATTAAGAATATGCTGTGTTTTAAAGGATGAGCTGTATTTCCATTCACTGAATGATTCCCAGGTGGGATGTCCTCCTGGCAGGCCACAGGCTTGAGCAAAAGTGTTTTTATTGCTTTAAAACAGTCAGTGATGAGTCACGCTGTTCTTGTATATGGTTGATGCATTGCAGCCATGTCGTCTTACCAAAGTAATTAAGGTTGAAATAAGAACTAAGCCAAAGAACTACTTCAGCTCATAGATATGCGATCCCTTTAGAGTGTTATCGTTCCTGAAGTAGAGAAAATATGTATGCACTGACTCCATTTTTTATTTTCCAAATTGCTTCTGACTAGAATATAATTATTAGAATTATAATCATAATACCAATAATTATAATAATAACTCCGTGAGCAGTTTTTTTCTTTTTGCAACCAGCAGTTTATCCCTTCCTTAACCTTAACCATTTAGACTTGCTTGCAAATTAGTTTTCACACACTTGCAGTCATAATATCATGTAGTCTTCAGGTGCTATAGATGACTCGTGCATAGACATGTTAGACAAATCAAATTGTGATATTTATTTTTCAAGCTAGCTGAGGTACTCAATCTTCCATTTACCCCCTGAGGTACAAGTAGCCCTGCCTGGGAATCACTACTGTAGCAGACTTAGTCTACAATCACACACACACAAACGCATACCTGCAAGTGGCCAGGGTTGAGCAGCTGTAATTCTTCACAAACAAACCCTGCTTGTCCAGTGTCAACTTTAACCGGATGGGATCCACTGATATCACCTAACCTTCATGTTTGTCTTGGAAATATATAACACAGATTATTGGTAAGTGTCTGATCCTTTGAAGTCTCGGATAGGGATATCAAAGAGTTTAAATGGCTGTTGAGGCACTCTGTTTGACAAGCTAATAAATGAATGAAGTAATCTAAGTACGCGCTTTCAACTAATCTGGTGCAGGAAAAGAATCTATCCCTCCGCACACAGCTCTGTAAGTTCAAAGTTCAAGTCCCATGTGACACCTGAACTGGGTGACCTGCAGAGACGCATCTTGGTCTGGTGATTAAACAGCAGATGCCTTGTTATCACCACACATTGGTCTGTTAATATCAACATTAAAGTTAGGTAGCCTTTATAAAAGAATGGCATGCGTCTGTACTAAAGGGTGTGTAACATGATGACATGCTGCTCAGAGTACATTTATCTCTGAGTGAGATCAATAATGTAAGTGATCATCATGTCTGAGTCTGACAACAGGAGAAGGTGGGAGTGAGTCACCTGGAAAACCTGATTGAGTCATTCTTATGCTGTGTGTGTGTGTGTGTGTGTGTGTGTGTGTGTGTGTGTGTGTGTGTGTGTGTGTGTGTGTGTGTGTGTGTCTGTAGACAGTGTCATTAAAGGACTGTGGTTGCCCCACTCTCCCTTTACTCTCCTCGTCTGCTGTTCAAGAGAAGAGTGGAAAGTCCATAAGTAGAAGCTGGAAACTACAACCACAACCAGCCAATGTACAGGACACTTATTCATAGACACACACACACACACACACACACACACTTGGGGTGGGGAACTACAGCAACAGCAATGGTAGTAGCAGTAAAGTGGTACAGGCATCCGTCAGAAGCCCCATGAGTCACCCACTGGAAAACGTACAGCTCCCCAAAGCCAAAGTAGATATCCATCAAAAGTGATTGCGGCCAGTGCAAAAACACAGTTAGATATATACACACAATTATGCCCATATACACATTAGCACGTGCTCACTCGGAGAGATGGCAACACATACTAAAAACATGCATGCACCCATACACACACACACACACACACACACACACAGATTTTCGATGGTAAGGCAATGGCGGCATAACGAGCAGTATGTTGTCCAGAGGAGCCATGTTTAACCATTGCAGAGCCTTCAAGGAGGCCTTTGAATGCAGTTTGAGGTCACCTGATAATATGCACAATGACTCAAGAGTCAACCTCAAATCCATCTGCATCATACGGATGCGGCTGATTGCATCTACCACACAATAGCGGCTGGGATCTCTCCAACCTGTGTCTGCCAAAAGATGAAAAAATATTAAAAAGCAGAGGGCAGTCTGATGCACACAGGATATTCAAGGCAGGTAATCAGGTCGGGCCCAGGTAAAAGTGTGTGTTTGATATGAGTGTCAGGAGAGCAGGGTTGGTTGTTGGGCTTCTGCTGAGTGAACCCTCCACTTCTTTGCTGCTCAACATTTGTCATTCCTTTCAGCTACTCATCTCAGATCTCACATATATTGGACACATGTACTGCACACGTTATGCTTGCACCCAAATTATGTGGAACATGAGGGAAGACAAGGAGAGACACATAAAGTTGTCCATCGAAGGATGTAAATAGCTCAGTGTGGTAGTGAAGCTGCTCACCAGTTTTACGAGTGAGTGTTGTGTTTTTCTTCTCTTACTTTAAATCATGCCTCTGTTGCTCCTGCCACCCAGCCTGCTGTGTGTAAGCTCTGCCCCTCCAGCCATATTTAATAGCTTTGATATACAGTAAATCAAAAAGTAATAAATATGTAACAAAAGGTCTAAAAAACGCTCTCTGTAAAGATATTCACCAAGTTTAACGATAGCGTCCCATTCATGACTAGACATGAAGTAATTGACGGAATTTATACTTAAAAAAGTATCACAGTATAATGTAGGAATTAGAAAAGAGAGTCAAACTTGTTATCGCTGCTGATTCTGAGCTGAAGTTGGGGAGTCAATGCTCTATTTTCCATGTCTATGTCATATTTTTAAATGTTGTCCCCTGGGCTCCTGCTCGCCTTACAGAGGGCCCAACTGCTCTGTAAAGCTCTGTGTTTTGCTGCATGGTCAGGCAGAGCGGCGCTGCACAGATTCCTGAGATGTCAGACATTCTGGTGTTGGTGGGGCCAGCGTCTGCAGCCTGCGCCTCACACATGACCTCTTCAAGGTCAGCAGGTCAGATCCTGAGATAATCCTGTCCACATAGATGCATAGTGTGCATATGTTTGTCCTCTCCTCTAGCCAGAGAGGTTGGAGTTGTGTGCATGTTTGTGCTCTTGTGTGTGTTTTCATGTGGAGTCTTTTTTGCTGTTTTGGATGGTCGCTTAGTTTGTCACCTGACAGTTAACAGTGATGTTTTCAGGGTTTAACTGTGAGGATTGAAACACTGCATTAAGTTAAACGTTATGAATATGCACATGCTTGGAGATTAGCGTGAGTATCTATATGTCTTTGCACGCATTTTTACATGCATATCTTAGCGTGTATGTTTGCATGTGGACAGGGATGAGTGTTCAATGTGTGCCAGAGGAGGTGAAAAGTCCCACACCTGCAGGAGATCTGCAGAGAGCATCACTGTCATCTGGAAAAGCGAGAACAGAGAAGCAAGAACAGAGAGAGGGAGCGCGATAAGAGATGAAACAGAGAACAGAGGGGTCTCACTCCACCCCCAGACATTGTTTTGTCAAGCTTTTCTCATCATATTGAGGAAGAGGGGAACAATACATAGCCCCCTGTTCGCTTGGAGCACTCACTGAGAGCAGCACAGTCAGCTCTTTCAGCAAAAAGAAGAAAGAGAGAGAAAAGAAATCAAAGAACAGAGAGGCAAGAATGAGGGGCAGGGTGAAAGATACTGACAGCTGATGAGATAAGGCACCTTATCCACCAAGGCTTTACTCTTCACTCCTCTTTTACTACTTTTACACGAGTATGATGCAAAACATGCTTTAACATGACCCAAGCTAGAGGTAGCTTTTTTGTACATTCTCTTTAGTTTTTCTCTTTTTTTTTCTTCTTTTTTTTCACTCCTACATTTCCCAGATACGTTTCACAGAGCCTGAGACAAGTGGGATGGGACAAGGAATGAGGAAACTCAGAGGTGATTTTAAAAGAAGGAAATCTTCTGCAAGAACAGCAAACGGAAGAAACTATTGATTCTGTTGGCTTTTTTTTCTGCCATACTGACTTTACTCATCTGCTTCGAGTCAAAATATACCCCTTTATAAATTTATTTGATTCAAGACATGACGTTTTCCCACTCACTCATGTCTCAATCCCCCCACGACCCCCTCCACACACACAGACACACACACACACACTACCCCCTTCTCCAGTTGTTAGGATGGAATGCCTCTCCTGTAGATCTAACGGCAGTTGGGATGATTGATCAGGTGGCAAAGGAACTAGAGTCATGATAGAGTCTACAGTCTGCGTGAGCATGCATACATTTGTGCATACATGTGCAGTATGCATGTCACATACGTGTGTGTACCACCGGCATTTTTCTATGTGCCTGCCTGTTCGCGCGTGTAAATTCCTTGTACACACGTGTGTGTTAGCATGGTTTTGCAGCAATGGAGACACCAGGACACTTGGCACCACCCTGACGTGACCCAAAGCTCGACCCTGCAGGATGCCAGTGACAGTCTGACATGAAAGATGAGGGACAGAAGGGAACGTCAACGGGAAGACAGACAATTAAACCTCACTTGAGCTTCTTGCTCCACTGGCTTCCTTCAAAACTATATCTGCAAAGTTGCTTTTACAGTCAATGTGGCTTACATGGTAGGTGTGTTTGTTTGCTCCTCACAAAACTGACCTCATTGAACCTTGAAAGGTTTCATAGAGAGGAGGGGAAAAAGCTAAAGACAACTCCAGGCACTTGTGTAACAAACTACAAGAAGAAACATGATCCGTCTTGGGAACTGTCCAATGTTGAGGCATTTTAATTCTCCAACTCTTATTGGCTTCAATACCCTTCGGTGAACATTGTGCTTCTCCACAGGCAAACCCTTCCCTACTTTGTCTTTCTCAGATTTTCTTCACTTTTTTTTTCTTCAAATATTCAAATATTTCTTGGTAGGCTTGAATAAACTTTACTATGCTTGAGAATTTGGCATAAAGCCACTGGGCTCATCTAGTTATGGCATTTAACCCCCTCTACAGGAGAGCCAAATGGTCCGGTCTACAAGACTTTCATTCAGATGTTATCTGTCCAACAGGCACATTATCATGTTTGAGTTATAGCTGCAGCACACTATGGTACACTAGAAAGTTGCTGACTGACATACTCAATTTTAAAACATGGAAAAATCTCCTTATTGCTGACATGAATGAGATGTGCAGCCCCTTGTGACGAGGTTGTGGTGGCACCACTGGGTAGGGATGGGTATACTGAATGAATACCTCGATGCATGCACTGCTATGTCCATCTGTCCGTCCTCTCTCTCTTCTGTCTACAATTGCTCCAGTCAGACCTGTTATTTCTGATTTCTCGAGTGATGCATTTGGGTCAGTCAGTCAATCTAACAGATTGGTAGTTACAGAGCAAAGCTTTTACCAACAGTCAAAGATGCATGAAATCGGGATGTCCCTAGGTTGACTCCGGCTGGTGACCACACCTGAATGTCGTCCCTCTCATACTCCCCCATGTTCTCTGTCAACTGTATTAGAAGCAATGTTGTTAGTAAGCTAAGAGTGTCGCTTTCCAAACCCATGCAAGTTATAAGGGACGTTAGCATAGTACAGAGGCTTTAATAACAGAGCCAAGGTAATGTTTTAGAGTACTGATTTTTAAGATATGCTTGAGAATACAGTTTCCTGTCACAATGCACATGGAAACCTCCATGGTAGTGTGTGTGTGTGGGGGGGGGGGGGGGGGGGGGGCACAGGAAAAGAAATCTTTGCATTTCAAAAAAGTTTGACACGATGCAGGTCGGTATTCCTGTGTGACATGCTCACCTGTCTCCTTGTGCCTCACATGTTAGCTAATTCCACTGAGGTTTAAAGATAGCAGGGCCTGTGGTGAGCAGACACTCAGGGAGGCAGTTCACCCACACAATAACAGGCAGTGAGGCCTGATCTGGTACAGCAAATATTGATACTGACCTGTGGGCGTTCTTGTGTGTTTTCAGGACATTGAGTGGTAAGACCGGGGACAGGGAGGCTGAGGGATTTCTACACGTGTGCAACTCAGCAGAGTCTGGAATACTTGCCAGTCCCTCACCCCCTCAACCCGGCCCGCCATCCTTTGACTGTGCCATACCTTCCTCTGGCGCTGTCATGTTTAGTTTTCCAGTCACCTCACGACTTCCCCAGACTCCCTCCAGCAAGAGGAAGCGTGGAAACTGAATCAATCAGCTGCTCTTCCTCGAGGTTTTGCTAATGTTTGTGGAGGAACTGGGAGGAGGATCCCTGGTGAAGCCAGTCAGGGCGTCCGTGAACACTGCTGCTGTATAGTCAGACAGTCAGAGTGGAGCTCCCACAGTCAGGTATAGCTTTTATATGTTTACACAGTGAAGATAAAAATCATTTGGCAGTCACTGAGGGCTGCATGTGCGGAGCATAGAGACATGTGCGCAGTCGAGTCCACTCTGGATCAAAGTGTATAATTCTATTCATGGGTAAACAAAAATATGTAATACCTGACGATTCACTTTAGTTTGTCAGGTACTTTTTCAATAGGACTGCAACTAAGAGTTATTTTCATCATCAGTTACTTTACTTATTATCTTTCTTGATTTAATTGACTAGTGGTTTGGTCTAGATAATGCAGTGTCGCAGAACACAACGTGACCTCTTTGACACAACCTACAACTTAAAACCCAAATAAATTCCAGGAAGTATGTTTTTCTACTTTTGTTATTAAAATGACTTGAATGGATTTGTTGAGCCATCAAAGGCCACACAACCTCAGGAATCACACATTGTCTCAGTTACACCTCCTTGCAGAATCAAATGGGCCAAAGCAGAGACATTGATTCATGACTGGTTGTATTGCGCCATCTGTAGGTCATGGAGAATTTGTTTCTGATAATTCTCCATATTTCTCTTTCACCTCTGTGTGAAGAAGAAGAAGAACTAAAGACGTTACCTGTGAACTGGTAGGTGTATGGACTATATACTGTGTGTGTCTCTGTCTGTCTTTCCATTTGTCTGTCAATATTGAAGGGGAAAGAGAGGGAGCATTCACACTGGGTCTTCCATGGCCTTTGCACCACTCCCACCCTCAATAGTTAAGCAGCTACACTGCAAGATTTAATTTTTCCTAAAACATTTACTGGGCAGATTGGAAAGTTTTAAATAAACCCAAATGAATACAAACAAGGTCTCGCCTATAAAACAAGGGTTTCTCTGAGAACGCAGAAACCGACACCTTGTCTTTTGTGTGCTCCATTCATCTGTAAAGTTCCATATACCCACATTTATGTTTCCCCACTCTGAATAATTTTGGATTTGTTTTCTGTGTTAACTAGAGGAGGGAGGGGATGACAAGAGAGGGAGAGGGGAGAAAAGGTCAGGGCATGAATGAGCTACTTTTCTCAGCTACACTCTTAATATTAAAACTTATGTTCTTGCCCTCAAAGTTTGTTTTGACTTTGGTGGATCTACCTCTTTTAATAGCCCTTAATAATGTGTCACATTCAGGGTATTCATGAGGAAAATACGGTTCTCTCTCTCGCCCTCTCTCTCTCTTTCCTCTCATAGCTTCTCCATCTTGCCATTCCTTCCCTCCATCCATGTGCTTAAGCAGAAACCTAATAAAACCATCACTCACGAGGACTCATTGAGGAGGCCAGCAGCTTCATTGTAATAAGGAGAGCCTGGTGGATGAGCTGCATTGTGGGGACCATACACAGCAAACCTCAGAGGGCCTTAGGGGAAACATATTGTGTTGTTAAGGTATTGTGAGCCCAGCAATTTGTTGGTTCACTGATGTTGGATCACTGATGTAGTCGACTGGCAGAATATTAATCAGCAGAAGTATTGATAACTGATTAATCATTCAAGTACTTTTTAGCCATGCTAGTATTATAGTCATGGGGATGGCAATGTCAGGCTGACTGAAATATTTCAACTATTATTATATTGATTTTGTGCAGACATTTATGGTGCCCAGAGGATTCATTGTAATGACTGTCATAATCCCCCGACTCTGGCTCCACAATGAGATTCTAATTTGTGATTATGAGTAAAATATCTCATGAACCATTGGATGGGTTGCCATTACATTGGGTGTATTCACTCCTTGCTCTCCATCTTTCACTTCCCTATGCTTCAGGAAGCATCTGCTGATTTGTGATTTCCAACTAACACGGACATGTGGGTTCCATTTTGGTATAGTTTCTTTGCACTTATGCCACCTTCACTTCTGATTGTTTACACCACATTTACAAAAGCCAAGTGGGGGAAACCTTTTCACATTCAGTCTCGATTTGTAATTCCAAGTCAGAGATATTGGAGCTATTCAAAAACAAATTCTGTTGTCAGAATGGACATCAGCACTGGCAGTTTAAAATTTCAAAGTAATCATCCTTTTTAGTATCTTAAAACAATCATTAATATGACTGCTTTTAGCAAAGGAACATGCTAATCATCACCATTTCCTTAATGCATTTTGAAGTCTATGATTACACATTGTCTCGCTTTTGACTTTTAAATCCTTTTTTTGCTAGACTTCCATTTCTCCTTCTACTGTTTTCTCGGTGATATTCTTCCCTTTGTGGTTGTGGTTCTTCTTTCTCTTCTGGTATATGAGGTATGAGTGACATGATGTTGTAATACTCAGTGACCCACCATCTTCCTGACCAGTGGCCGAATGGGCCTGTGAGGTTTCTCCCCCCTCTTCTGAGGCCTCTCTCGTGTTTCTCTTGGTGGATCAATGAAGCTCTTTTAGGGCTTTTTCCAAACATGAGGCTTCATAAAAAGCACCGACGTCCAATCGACGTCCTCTTTTCTGGCCTTGTTGACAACACTTATGTTATTCATTAAGCTAATGTGTTTGTTTGTACAGTATCTGGTTTCAGCTGCTAACTAACTGCTACAAAAGTAGCTAATTCAGGCAAATCAGTTCAGCACCACTTTGGAATAAGGGGGAACAGGGGATGTTTTTTGTGCTATTCCCATTCTCCTCAAATTCTGCAAACTCAGTACAGTCAATCGCATCTATTTCCATAGCCGCGAAGAGTGAACTCTACCCCACTGCACCTGTTTCTCCCTCCCTGCTCCCCGTCACACTCTCTTCAGCCCAGCTACAAATTAAAATTCCAACTTGACAGATTTAGGGAAATCAAAACCCTAAAGCCTCTCCTGAAGGAGGGGCGGCCAAACAACAGTGGGTGAGGAGGAGAGTCTGGCACGATTAGGCCCAGGTATAGTGCGGTCGTAGATCATTGGGTGTGTGTTGACTACCAAAAGACAGGAAGAGAAGGATGTGATGTTGTTTTCTCTGAAGAAAGCCTCCATCTACAGAACATCATGAAATAACAAAAGAGTAAATACGTCAGATAAATTATAACCATGTAACGTGGAGTGGGATGAGAGATAACGTCCTGCCAAACATGGGAAATATAGTGTCTGAACCGTATTATTGAAATAATCCACTCCATTTGTTTCCTCAACAGAGGGAAGGGGGGGGGGGGGGGGGGGGGGGGGGGGGGGGGGGGGGGGTTGTTTTAAAAAGCACAATACCGGCTCACAGTTCAAACTTAAATATCCGAGAGTTGAGGGCGTGAGAGAACATTAAAAACTTGCCCTTTGATGGTCACTATTGTGTGGTGTGGCGGTACTAAAGCCACATGCGTAGCCATGCTGGTGGGGTGAGAAATAAGATCACAAGCAACAGAGGATGTGGAAGTTGTCTCACCACGCCTGGCAGCAGATGGCCCCCGCCGCCTGAGCTCCCACGCTGGGGACACACTGCCACGGACTGCGTTCAGGCCACATGGAGACACATGCAGCTGCAGAGGCATCGGGAGCTTTGTAGTTCCTCAGAAGACCGTCGGCACACTCTGTGTAACATGGCATCAGTAAATGTTAAATCAACACCATCTTGTAAGATAAATGCTCATAGCCAGGAGGCGCACACGGCGTGGAAGAGGAGTTGGAAGGAGAGGGGATGTTGTTAACTTTCCTAGACTCCTACAGAGTTGTGAGACAGCCCCACCTGCTTCAACATGTGTAAATGTGTTTGTTTGTGAGGATGTGTGCATGCCATTCTCCGTGTGTTCAGTATTTTCCACTCACAGAAACTCTGCCTGTCAACCGAGCAGCCCTCAGCTCATATGCCCAGTCTACTTTATTGGAGTGAAGAGGTGTTGATTTCATACAGAAATATAAAGGGGGAGTAGGGTAGACCTATGCGACTTTTATGAATGTTACGTAGAATTACAGTCCATATATCACACCTAATTCCACTTTATTATATACTGTGGGCAGAACCTGACTTCATATTCCTCGCAAGTGGAAAATACATTACGGACGACTCGCTTTCGAAATTACTCTTGTAAAAAACTAAATTGAGATGGTTCTCAAAATCATCTCAACCCATGGAGGAGCACGGGAATTTGGCTTTTGTGACACATTTGTCTTTGGTTTTATACCATGATCTACAGTAAGCTCTATATATAATATGTGTGTAAATGTGGTTGCTAAAAGCCTGGTTTTCGTGAATGGGAAAGATACATGTGGTTGATGAGTTTTATCTCTCCCATGTAGAATGAGGCTAATTTTGAATGTCCTACTGGGGAGATGGGCCTCCTGGTGCCTTTAGTCTGGTTGCTAAGGAGCAGTTTGTCAAACACCATTAAAAATACAGCAGTGTAACTAGGCCTGGGTCGGAGGACGAGGGAGGGGTGAGGGGAGGAGGACTGGCACGCAAAATGTGGTGTTTTTGCCCAGTAGGAGAGGGGGTTCCCCCCGTGTTGTCATCTGGTGAATGGAGCTGAATGGAGGAACTGCAGGAACTCTTTGGAGTGGCCACAGCTCCCTGTTCAGTCAGTGGCTCCGCCGCCATCCATCACACAACATCCCTGCCTTTTATGGTCTGAAACAGTGGGTAGGTGAGAAGGACGGAGAGGATGAGAGAAGGAAAAAAAGAGAAAGCTCAATGAAGATGTGTCTTTCCTCTGTTTTTCCTCTTCCTCAAATGCATCCTGAACTTGTCACTGGTCGTGTTTGGTTACCAGGTAACTACCCTTGTTACTCTAACAGGAGTAAATGTTGTTAACGTTTCCCACTCATCAGGATCGCACATGGAGCCTCTTAAATCACATTGATCTCCTCACTTTGTGGAAGCATCATTCCATAAATCCTTCACTCTCACACAGGCATCCTCTACAGTGTTTCTTTAGAAAGGGATCTCTGGTGCTCTGAGACGCTGCCCGTCCTCTTGGATGGATAGGAAACACACTGGGTTAACATGTTTTACATTAGGCAGACGCCTCTCTTCCAGTTACCATTCACATCACTACTGCCACAGCTTTTGGTGGTGGCCAGTGGTTGGTGTCGGTGTACCCCCTGCTGGAATACTGACTACACACACACACACACACACGCGCGCGCCCGTGCGATACACATGTGCAAACGAAAGTTGGAATTTTCTGAACTTACATGGTTGTCTGACTGTTTTCTTTCTTTTTTCCAAGTTTCTCATTTTTTTTGTTCAATCTCTCTACATAAGTTGTAACATATGACTAACAACTCCAGTTTAAACTCAAACAAGTTTCATTTCTTACTGCTAACAGCCCTGAACATGACGCGTTCTGCGCCGAGGAAGTGACTGTACATGCCTCAAAGACACACAAATACAGCACAGATACTGTATTCGGGAGAATAGAGCAAACACCACACGAGTCCTGCAGGTTGCAATTGCAATCTTAGCTTTTGTTGTTTATCCATTCTTACACCGGCATAGTCAAAGTGACCATTCTCTGATGTTTGAGAAATTATCTGTCAACAGGAAAATCCCCAACTGCTCAGCATGACTGCAAATTTAGACCGGGAAAAAGAGGGGAAATGAGGTAAAGGCAGGTAAACACATGGTAAATAGAAGAGTTGTTGTGCTGGGGCGAGCCGGGCAGCTGGGTGGCTGCGGCTGAGTCAGGTCCTGCTCAAGACCGGGTCTATCTGTCTTGAGGGACCTTGTCTTGAAGGAACCATTATTTGGGCAATTCTGGGATGGTGTGCTGTTCCATAAAGACTGGGTGCAGCTGTCGCCACTGAGCAGGGTCATGGAAAGGTCCGGTCAGCTGGGCTCGGCACTGGAGGCAAGTGAACACAGACGCTCATTTGCAGAGTCACCCAAACATCCTCTGAGTTGCCAGTATATTTGGCAGAGATAGCTACAACCACTGCAATCCAATATAGCAGCTTGGACATAAATCCTATACCTTAGTGCTTTTTTTTTTCAATTGACAGAGGAGGTGTTATTTCAATTCTATCCTTGTATTTGGTGCTTCAATTTGTGGCCATTGAACCATTGCTGTGTTAAGTCAAACGAGTAATAGTGATGGTTTGTTGCAAGTTTAAAAAAAAGACTTAAAAGTGATAAAGGTTAAAAAGACGTGTGCTGTCATGATGAGAAACAGTTCAAAGATGAGTTTGAAATTTGAATAACAACAGTAGAGACTCATTGTGTTGTAAGGGGTTTAAGTCATTTTTCTGTCCATTTACACTAAATTGTCCGTTGGTTAGATACAACTAGATTCAACTCCTGGGTTCAACAAAAAATGAAAATGTAAACTTCGATTTATTGCTGGAATGGAGCTATGTGTTCCTAATAATTTGCCAAACAGCGTGTACAGGCACAAATACAAATGAATAGATTAGGTTATTGGTTGTACTCAACTTTCTGCAGCAATATCTTGTTTTGTCTGTTTATTAGTAAATTAGTACCTGTTCTTTATCTAAATAACAGACACACTGACGTCTAAATGCATTGAATTCTTCTGTTTTCTCCATTATGGACTAGACTCCATGTTCAAACGTTTCATGCATACAGGTGGAATAAAAACATTTGTTCTGCAAAAGATTGCCTTCTACTGCCCTCTGGTGTTCACAGGTTAAAAATCACAGGAGAACATATGTGCACACCCTGCAGGTGAAATACAACCGTTTGTGGGCTTCTTCTTTTTTGATCTAACATTGGCACAACAGAAATCATTTGCAAATATTAAGGAACAAGCTTCACAGTCCTACCCGTGATAACACTGAGGTCACAGAAAAAAATTGAAAGCTGTTGTAGTACAGCTTCCTCTTTATATCAGGTTTCACTGTGTTACAAGCACACAGTCAAGAAATGAAGGCAGCAGTGTGTTTCCTTCCGTGCACAGGTAACTGCTTCGGGAATAATTCCAAACAGTGACATATGATGGGCGTCTGGGTCAATCTGTACTGTTAGTACTATAGATAGAACCTCGAAAATAGCTTTTCAATATCCCTTCAACCTTGGTCATAGCCAGAACACATGAACAGTGTTGCGAGTGTTGGCTCTTAATAGCAAGTTCAGCTCATTGTTTTGGTTTTTACATATTTAGTAACTAGCTGGATGAACGTAGTGGACCATGCAGCAGCTAAAAAGACAGAAATTTCTTTCAGGAGTTGTTTCAGGACTGTTTTGATCACCGTTTCTATACATACACCTTGGGAAAATGTACACTCATTAAATTAGCAACACTAATTTATTTCTACAGCGTATTCATTTTTATTAACCTATCCCAATCTGCCCCGTGGGCAGAGAGGTGGAGCCTGGCGAGAGGTGGAGACTCAATAAAAGAAAGGGCCCAAAGTTTGTGCAGTAAAGAGGAACAGAAAAAAATGTGAGTACCAGAAATTGATTGCATCATACTGATCTCACCACAAAATGTATTATGAAGACGCGGCATTAAATGATGGGATAATATGTGGAAGTCTACTGTGCTATTTTGCTTTGACAAACCAATAATATGCTGTAGATTTGGTAAGTGAAGCACAAATTTACCAATAATATGCTTTTTGATTTGCTAAGTGAAGCACAAAGTTAAAAGGTATCGAATTTTTACAGTCAAAATCTGAATATACCTCCAGACTGCACCTCCGTTTAGTAAGTGGGATTTTACTACTTTCTTAATTTAAACGTGCATGTTGGGTGCTACGCAGCCAGCAGGGAGACAGACCTGTCAGTTGGGACTGGGCCTACCCTGGATGGATCCCCGTTCACAATCCACCCAGCTGCTTCCCCCTAGTGGACCATTGTGGTAGTGTTGAGTTTCGTTCATTTTCGTTTTCTTAAGTTTCACTTCCCATTCTCCGTGACGTTTTTCAGTGGAACAAAGAGAGGCCTGGGGTGTGTCTGCAAACCACTTTTCGCTTTACGTTTGACCCTCGGAGTCGATTTGTCCGTAAGTACATGTGCACAAAGTTGCTCCTTTTTCTAAAAGTATCATCCTCATGCTTGGTCACATGTTAAACTTTTACGCATGACGCGTTAGAATTCATGGACATTTAAAAGGATTGATTGTTTTTGTTTATCACAAAAAGTAAATTGGCATTTTGTCTCTGTGAATATTTACGTTGTCATTGTGTTCCTCTCATAGTGTGCAGTGTATGCAGAAAACGTATATATTTGTTTGTGTCGTATGCTTCAGTTTTACATCAGTAAAGCCACACGTTTTTGTTCACTATCTGTTTAGCCTTGCTCAGAATCAGATACACAATCGTGAGAACAGAATAGTGATGCTACTGTATAGTTAAGCATGAAAGATTCATGTTACAATATTAGTGTAAATCAAAATGACCCAACTTTGATTTCACAACTTATAATTACACACGTGATACGGTGAGGGAGAGCAGAGAAGTGGTGACATCACCCTTCTCTGTTTTGAGAGCAAAGTTTATGATAAGTTGTGTTGTTGATACAGCTTGTGACAAAACTGTACTAAATGTAGCAATAAACCACTTGTGGCTGGCATCGAAGTGTACAGCAGGCAAAGATAACAAACCTGAGAAAAGAGAGCAGCTACAATAACCAATGAATACTGTGAGCAGTTGTTTATTCTTGTGGATTGTGTTTTTGCTTTCCCTGAAACCGGCTTGCATGCAAATTCCCAGAATCGATGCCCAATATATCTGGCTAAGGTGTGTTAGTGAATATGACTGAAGTTGTGTCGAAACCTCTAAATGCCTCCATTACTTACTGAGATTGCGAAATAAATTTCGCAATACACTGTATGTCTGTGGATAGTGAATTGTTCAAGTAGTTGGTTATTTACTATTTATGTGTACTTTTCCACAGAATTTAGTTTTCACTCATTAATATTCAATAAAATATATTTTATTGACTAATGTCAAGCATTAATGACTGATTAAATATGCACATTTGTTTACCTTTCAGTTTCTGTTCTTGGACATGGATGACTTTGTTCGTAACAAATTGAGAGAATGGGGCCTGAGCAAGTGGGTAGAGAGATTTAAAGGTACAGTATTTCCATGTTCCTTTTGGGAGCACAGATTCCGTATTGATGAAACAATAACTATATATATTAAATATCTACTTACATAGATATAACAATGCTGCAACCTTGTTCTGCCATACAGTGATGACATATTCTTTACAGTTTACACATAGATTGGTGAGAAATAAATGTTGCAATTTCCAAATCTTTGGAATTCTTATTTGTGTTTATAATGTGTGATAGACACATTTTCACACAATCAGTCTTTGCTAGAGTCAACCATGAATAAATAAATAAATTATATAATCGAATGCCATATGCCATTTAAAAAAAAAAAAAAATTTTTTACAGATGGAGAGGTTGACGAGGAATGTTTTCTCTTGCTTGATGATCAAGAACTTGTTCGATTGATCCCAAAAGAGGGACCAAGGGCAAAACTCAAGCATAAACTCAAGTTGTTAAAGGTAATGTTCTGCAATGTAAAAATTTTTAAAGCAAGAAGTGTATTTAGTGTCAGAAATTGTGGATGAATGCTAAAAAGCAAAGCATGGACTTCTGTATATATATATATATATATATGTATTATGTCTATATAGTTTATAGACAATCTGTGTTTCCTGTTGTCACTAGGAAGAACAAAACATAACAACAACAACAACAACAACAACAAATCATGAAACTGTTGATGCAGCTAATCAAGTAAGTTGAATGCAGTTTTGTACTGTTAATCCATCCATTTATTGCTGTCTTTAACCGATTATACTTTTAGTGGTTGCTCGAATGTTTACATGGCCCGATACTTTTTCAGCACCGTACACAAGAGCATGACGAAACAGCTGATTCTGCTGAGGTGAGGATGACACTGAATTTCACAGGCATGAAATCAGCAAATGTTCCTCTTCTCTTCATGCATGTGCTTCTGAGGCACTTACAAGTGCTGAGAATTTTTAGATTTTTTTTTTGAGAATAATTGTCCCACTTGATTTCAATTGAATCGAAAAATGACAGTAAATGCAATCACTTGGTTGGCCTTTTTTGTCTTCCACTTTGTCAGACTCATACCAGACTGGCCGAGAATGAATAAAAGCTCTGTTAAAGGACAAAGGATGTGTAAATATATATTTCTTGATCAAATACTTTTTTAATAGTCAAATATTTATGTTCATTCTCAGGTTTTGCCATCCACCAGTGACGCAAATGATACAGGTGAACTATCCCGAAGCTTACATTGTATATCTTATTGATTACATCAAGTGTAATCTATAATGAAACCAATTTTTAATATTGTGAAGGGCACATGCTACAAAGATTTCTCTGACTTCTTTTTTTATTTAAAAAAAAAACTCATTAAGCAAAGAGAAAGTTGGGTCCTCAAGGAGAGTGTCAGTCACCAGCTAGTAAAATTCGACGTGACACCAAACTAGGACCATACTCAGGTATTTATATTAATTCATCAACAATGGCAACTCACAGGGCTTAAGGGGTCAATGTCTTTGTAATGAAACTGTCCTTGTTAACCTGTTTCTATATCTTAGCCACAGGAAATACTTTGTGATTGGGTGGCTGTTGTCCTATTAGAACATCCCACACTACTTGTGCTTAAAGTGCAGGCTGAAGGCAGAAGGGTTTGATCCCTGCTTCCACCAGTCCGCGTGCCAAAGTTTCCTTGGGCAAGACACTTAACCCTAATTTGCCTCTGATGGCTGTATTGGGCAGCGTATGAAGCTGACAGAAAAAGTGTGGTAAATAGCAGCGCTCTATGAATGTGTGAAAGAAAAGCGCTAAAGAAATACAGTGCATATGCTGAGTGATGTTTTAAACCCCTTGATAAGTGGCACTAGTGTAAGTCTGATGAGGCACATTCCTGTTTTGTAAAGCAGGAAACAAGAGTTTGTGGTGTCTGCTTACAGTAATAGGTCTTTACTTTCACTCTGACAGAGGAAATCATACTATCTGATGTGAAAAACATAATGGGATATGTCAAGATGAAACTACAAAATATGGATGACACAAAGCTCAAAGCTTTCCTGAAGTAAGTATTTTCTATATTCCTGTACAGTAAGCCATTAAATTGAAGGCAGTGTGGACATCATAATGGCAATCAGCCAAGGTACATGCATCTGGCCTTTAAAGGGATTGTGACATGGTAGTTTGACAGGTTTGTTGCATGTTACAGCAAAAACACACCCCTGACAAATTAAGAGATTAAGTATTGAGCACAACCATTATGAACTGCACTGCGACGTGTTTTTACTGTAAAAGTAGTCAAACTGCAGTTCCCTAATTGCACTTGCACCATGCACTTGAGACCCCAACACTTTAACACAAACCAATATTTCGCCAAATTAGTAACTTAGTAAATAATTGTGTTCAAGTGTTCAAGGGCTCCATTCTAACGATCATTTAGTCAAAGGAAAGAAAAAAAAGAAATCTGCATATCATCTCTACATTGGCTAAATTGGCCACATTGCAATCTTGGTAGCAGTCTTTGCTCGAGTCAACCATGAATAAATAAATAAATTATATAATTGAAAATATTGAAATATGCCAATTCTAAAATGTTCACACTCAAAGCACTCTTTTTTTTGGACACCATAAGGACAGTGTAAACAATATGTGGACACAGACTCCTGTTTTCTGACACTTGTCAAATTTGTTCTTGGTCTGTACCGATTCCTGAGGGAAGAATCCATCTCTTTGACAGCTAAATTCGATGTGTTGTAGTGGGTTTATTAGACTCTGATGTGGCTAAAAAAGAATTACATGAAGGTGACATAGTACTGAGAGGGAAGTGCAATGTACTAGCAGTCATTAGAGACATTTTTAAAGGAGACATATTGTGATCATATTCAGGTTCATAATGTTAATCTGGGTTATTTCTTGAAAAGGATGGTCAAGCATTGATTCAAATATATTTGCTTTAAATTAAACATCTCTGCTTTGAATTATTTCTGAAAAGCCAATTAACCCGCAATCAAACTCTTTTACAACAGGACTAAAATCGATTCTTTGGAGACAAAAAAGAGGGAGCTGGTTGGTGTCTTTGGTAGAACTGGGGCTGGAAAGAGCTCTTTGATAAATGCCATCATTGGAGAGAAGAATTTCTTTCCTTCTGGAAGTGTCAGTGCATGTACCTCAGTCATGATCCAAGTGGAGGCTAATACCAATAACTCAAAGTATGAGGCAGACATCGAGTTCATTACAGCTGAGGTGAATAAAGTTATCTTTACTATTTCATTAGTTGAAAAGTTAGTGTCGCTGCAAAAATACAGATTCCAGACATTGCATGCCATTTGATTTAACTATCCTAATTATTAATTTTGTTTTTAGGAGTGGAAAGATGAGTTGTGGTTTTTGAAGAGTTTTGATGATGGTCGTGATCGGCATGACGATGATGTTGAAGAGTTGTCAGTACTATATGGAGATGAGTGGAAACACAAATCCATTGAAAACCTCATGGACAAGAAATATTTCAAAGAAATTCCAGAATTTCTCCATTCGAACAAGAAGATGTTGAAATGTGACACAGTAAGTAAGATTAAAAAAAAGTATTGTTTTGTATATTATTATACCTCGACTCTTATACAGTAAAAGAGTCCAACAGTTTGGGTTTTGTATTGGTCTCATATCTTTTAACAATCAATCAAAAATAGTGTTAGCCAGTTATCACCTGAAAAATATAGCTAGACTAGGAGGACGCATTTTCAAACTCATGCACATGTCCAAACAGGAAATTGAAAATACGAATGCTCCATGCCTTTATCCTAAGAGTGTTCAACTATTGCAAAGTCTATTCTTAGTTCTACTCAGAAGAACATATATACAACTAAAACTTAGTCCATATGAACCTCCAAGAAAACTTGTTATTGATCTGTCTAAGGTTGTTTAGATCTAACAACCAGCTGCTCATCACTATTTAGTGATCTAAGTTTATATTTTTGTCTTAGCTACTATCATTGATTTGATTTTATCAATTGATTAAATTTGTGAAGCACTTTGAATGTGCATATGAATAAGATTGACTTGCATTGTGTTACTTTATTTTTATCATTGATTACAGGCTGCAGAGCTAGCTGCAAAAATTGTCAAATACACAAGAAGTGACTCAAAAGTGGAGGAAGGTAGAGGAATGAGGAGACAGTACTGGTGGCCATTAGTGAAGTGTGTGACTGTCAGGGTGCCGGGAAATTCTCTTCTCCGGCATGTCACACTTGTGGACCTTCCAGGAAACGGGGACTGTAACAAGAGCAGAGATAAAAAGTGGAAAGAGGTAATTTATTCACATGCACTACTGTTTATTGTCTATATGTTGTTTATATTGTTATTTGGGGATGGTGGCATCATGTTATTACAAAGCACTGATGATTAATCATTCATAATTAACTTGCTATTATGCCCCTTCAGATTGTTGGAAGTTGTTCTACTGTTTGGATTGTGGCTGACATCAATCGAGCAGCATCAGAGAAGGAACCCTGGGAGATCCTGGAAAATGCCAGTGGCCAAATGGGAAATGGTGGCGAGTGTCAGCGCATCCACTTTATCTGCACCAAGTCTGATCAAATTGATGATTCCAATGTTCAGTAAGTGATTAAATATTCTTCAATGACATACTTAAATATAACCTTTAGATAAAACCAAAAAGCATAGTGTAAAAGTGTTGTTAGCAATGGTACAAGGTTGTGTTGCAAGTTGATACAAATCTTCTCTTGTAGGTCTGCAGATGATGTTCGTGAGATCGTGCTCAAAAGAAACAGAGAAGCCAAGAACAAAGTGAAGGCAAAATTCCATAAACAAAGCAACATTAAGGTGATATACTCCAGACTGACAGAAAATCTGAAACAAAGTTTTCTGCAACGACAAGCCTGCCTTAAAATCAAAACCTTTTCTTTTCAGAAACACTTCAGTGATGACTGTTTTGTCGTGTACACGGTGAGCTCCAAAGAGTTTCTGAAAGAAAAGAAAAAAAATCTGAGCCCAGATGAGACAGGTACGTTAAGTGTTTCTCCTTGACAGAAATTGTATATGTCGAAGTTAAATGATCTCCGAGTATGTTATATAAGTATGTAAAATGATACCTGCATTTTTCACAGAAATTCCCAAACTTCAAGGTTTTCTGCAAAATCTCAATGACTCTCACTCAGAGACATTAAACTATGTGTCTGGAGCTCATGGCATTCTCTCACTGATTCAAGGAGCAATATCCAGGGCAGTGGTAAGATCAAATAAAACGTTTCATTGTGTTTAATCATCTTGAATGTCATTAATATTCCCAGAAAATAATATTCATAGCAAATACATAAACTACAGTCAAATGCAGTTTAAACATGGAAAAGTAAAATGAATGACTTCTTGCCAATGCCAATATAATACTGAAAGGTTCTACCCAGGGGCGGACCTTGACTCTATGCGCAGAGGGGACGGAACACTCTCAAGCCCTGATGATAATGTCATTTTTAAAAATCACATTCTGTGAAATAGCTGATTTATCATAAACTATGCAATCCATTAACAGAAATTGTCACTTATTGAGCCAAGCAAGCAAATAATATACAGGTAACCCACTTTGTAGCACATGATTGTACTGAAAAACTAAAAAAGATCAGGGGCAGACGATGACCAAAACAACTTGGTGGAATTCAAACTCAAACAGTCCCGTCTCGGATTTAGGGCACAAAGCAGGAGCTTCTCCCCACATTTTTAGAGAACAGTATTAGTTAGGACGCTGTATACTGTGAGAGAGGCGGGGAAGAGAAATTCCGACGCTATGGATATAAGAACTGAAAACACATTAACACGGGTTGTACGCGGCTGACCCTACTAAGCGTGGGCCATTGTGCAGCCGCACCCGCTGCCCCCGCGGTCCGTCCGCTAATCTGTTCTACCCCACCCATACTGAATGTTTTACTTAAGAAAGGCTGCACACCCAAAGGAATCCAGGAGTGGTCTACTCAAGACAGACATGGATTTCATTAATGAATTTTTTTGCTTTTAGGCTGAAAAAAAAATGGAGGTGTGTGCAAACCTTGAAGAAAACATGAGACGGGAACTTGATAAAGTCAGAAAAACCATGGAAGAGACTCACTTGGCTTTTGAAAAATGCCTTGTTGGCGGGGTTGAAAAATCAAAAGGTTCATGTGAAGAAAAGTTGAAGGTCATCTTAAACCCCGTATGTATTTAAATTCTACTTTCATTAAAACGACTTATTTTATACTTCATGTATCTTTAAAAAGAAATTCTGTTTCGTCCCAGACAAGGAAAACAGGTAGCAGTTATCACAGGATATTGAAGTATGCAGTTGGGAACAACGGCGCCTTCCATCCAAAGAATGGGAGACAAAAAAACATCAACGTGGATTTAAGTTCATTCCTGACTAGCAGCATTGATGAGGAATTCAGGACAACCTTCCCGTAAGAATTAATTAATGAGGACATGAAATCCTTTGTTTGCCCATTTAAAGTCTCTAGAGAGGATGTCTTGAATGAAGAATTTTTAATAAAGTCTACAGTAAATTAAATGTATTTATGTAAAAGGTGTATTATAAGTTAAGCATTTCAACTTTTTCAGAAATGAAGCTGAATCTGGACCATACCATGGTGTCATCAATGCCTTTTCACTTGACACAAGGAGTCTGACTCAAAAGTACAAAGATGTTGAACTGCAACTGACTTTCCTTGAGACAGAGGTAAAACGAAGTGTGTGTGTGTGTGTGTGTGTGTGTGTGTGTGTGTGTGTGTCTCTTGTAGAAGTGTTTTCCCTAACTAAGCAAGCGAATGCACAGTAGACAATCTGCTTTCTGTTTATATTGGCATGTACATTGTTATTGACACAGGGTTAAAACACTTGTGTGGAAGATGAATGTATTAGTTTTGAAAAACTGTTTTTAAAGCAAAAACATAATAGTGAGGGGATTCAGTAGCTCTGTTGTGGTGTGGGGGGCATTTTGCTAACATAGTTTTGATCCCCTTAGGGGGAGGGGTCACTGCGAATCAATACAAAGTTGTTGTGAGTGATCACCTATATCCTATAATTAAAGATTTTTATCCTGATACAAGTGATCTATTCCATGATGCCTTATCTATAGGGGCCAAGGGTTCAGTGAATGAACACCTATATAAGATTTTATGTTAGATAACATGTTAGATAGCGTTCTCCACCACCATCAACTCACAGCATTAGGGAATATCTTTTGGAAGAAAGGTGTTCCTAGCTGTACAGTTCAGACACTTGCAGAATCAATGCCGAGGGAAAATGATTCTGCTCTGGCAGCATTTGTTGGCAAAATCTTACTTAGTGGTAGTCCTCTGTCATATTTTTTGATATTTTTTAATATGTTGTTTTAATAGAGTGTTCATATTGACAAGTAGATGATGTTCTCTCTCTAAGGAAAACAAAATCAAGACAGAACTCAACAAAATCATCCGGGAGCGCAAAAAACAAATCTACAGGGTTCTGACAGAGACAATCGAGAAGGACATGCAAGAGAGCTATGAAAGTAATACTGACATGATTTGACTAAAATAATTTGCATCTGCATTAATCATGATCGTACAGAAACAGGTTTGACAAATGTTTCCTGCTTGATTGAAGGAGCAAAAATGGAAAAAGGGACGGGCTCACTGGAAAATATGAGGCGCATCATAAGGAACCATGTGCTTGAAAAAAAGAGCATCATGTTCGACAAGGCTAAAGAAAACATGTTGAATGGACTGTACAAGTTGAAGGTTTGTCACATTTTATAATATCAAACAATTATATAGCAAAACATGCTGCATATCTTTTTCCATGATTCTAGGTAATAATTTAAATGCAGGCGTTATCTATATTGCAGTTTGTGTATCATTCTGAAAGCTGCTGTTGCTCCTAAAACTTTCCAGTCACTTTTAGAAATATAAATATGATTAAGGAAGAAAACATACAAATGCTTATGTAGCCATGGACCCTTTGGCCAATCTGAATAATTTGAATCCAAACCGTTAAAACATGCATGATTCAGTAACTCTTTACATTATTTGCATGTGTAAGTGATGCAGTGAAATAATAATGACTCATTTTGATGCTGAATTAGAAGGACATTCTGAAAGCACTGGATGTAACCCTGAAGGAATCAATTGAGCTGTCACTCAAGACGGACGATAACTCCCTCCCAGGTAATCAATCAACAGATGTCAAGTAGTGTAAATGATAATGTACAAATTTACACATTAACCTTTTGTTTGTTTGTTTTTAGACGTTTCAGCAGAGCTTGCCATCGTGAGGAAATATTACTTTCAGATGAAGCCAGGGTCGGACTTGCCATCTGTGTGATCCGGAGAATCACCGGACGGCCGGTAGTCCAGGGCAGCTGACAGCCGGGATGCATAATGTTTATATCTCTTTTTTTTTCTTTTTTTTTTACAATGAGCGGTAGTCAATATTGGCTGATGGCCGGCATGCAGTCATTTATTTTATTTTTTTAGAATGCCGGCCTACGGCCAGCAGGCGTGAATATTTTTTCTTTTTTAATTCATACATCATCATGTAAGACAGTTGCCAGTGCAACAGCGCTAATGCAAACGTTTGATACTTACTCGCAAAGTAAACACCCATGAAGAAGAATAAAAACCAGCAGACTAGGGAATAGACAATGTGCCAAGCAGTGTGACAAGTGTGTGACAAACAGATTTCTTGCAATATTAGTAAAATGTATCCAGCAGTGGAGAGTACATTTACATTACATTACATTCGGTACATTCAGAGTAGCCTCTATGCTGCCTTTATATGAATGTATGAATTTATCTTTATTTCTTTGAGGATCACAAAACATATGTATGATGGGGGTATTTAAATGAAAATCATAATACAGACAGAATTATGGTCTTAGAAATATGAGGAAAAATCATCTGATACATTGCAATATCCTCAGGAAATAATCTCTTCCAGGAACTACAGCACACAATTGTTTACAACAGCATAAAGTTCTTAATAGATGCAGCCTCCTCAATTGCTGTCAAACTTCACCAGATCGATGGATTTAACTATGAAATGTACAATTTTTGTAGTGAGCCATAGGAGCTGAGGTTAAAATGTGAAACTGACAGGGAGCACCTCACTGACAGGAAGCAACAAGAACATCTATAACACAGGATATACAACAAAAACACACATAATTCATGCAGTTTGTGTATTCTGGGATGATAGAGGAGAGAGAGAGTGGATACATAAAATAAAGTAACAGAAGAATCATGGTTATTTCTCCAAGATCTCCCTCAGTTTTCAACCAACGAACAAGGGAAGGAGTATTTGAGCTGCGTTTTATCGCAAAAATAAATCTACAGTCAGAATAAGAGGAATGAGATGAGACCCATGGAGAACAACTGCCATCACAAAGACTGTGAAATACAATTGGAACTTGGGAGTCTTTTGTTCACTCTGCTGAAATAGAATAGGCACCTTGGATGGACTTCAGAACCTTGGACGGGGTTGTGAGTTTGTTCGAGGTTTTTGTCTCGTGGTCATCGGTCCTGACCTTCTCCCTGTCCCTAAATACCATCAGTTATCACTTCAGCCTCAGCTCTATATGATAGTATTGTTAGGACCATTTTACTGATCTATAGCATTTTAACCATTTCTATAACCTTTTGTATTTTACCTGATTGAGCAGTTTGCTTGTCCCTGCTAAAGCTTTTAATAAATATATCAATTGCAATTAAAATAAAAGTTGTGGACATTGGGTTTTTATGTTTTGCTATGATAGTAAAAAGTTCGGAAACTGTACTACAACATCTTAAGAAGGTTTTTATAGGTTGCACTAGCCAGTTAAATTAACATATACTTCAGACTTCATTCTTAGTCACTTCATTCTTAGTCGCTTGGTATAGCCTACGACTATACCAAGTGCCAAGATCATTAGGAGGGGAGCTGCCATTAACAGGCGCGGCTGGTATTAGTAATTAACTCGGGCAATTCAGTCTCTTGCTTAACCAGAGGAAGCAGGATAGACGTCCGGATGTAGTGTAAGCAGTTAGAAGCTAGGCGTGCCTCCTCACCACCAGCTGATTCAATCCTTAGTTAAAATCCTTATACTAGTAACACTTGACAGGTCTAGGGATCTGACCCTTTCAACGGAGACCTGGTCCAGGACCTCCTGTACAGGGGGGTCACTTGGGGATCTAACAACATACACTTCACTGCTAGTTCACAGCTTTGCTGCTTAATTTCCAACTCTCTGCTCCCAAGTTGTCACTGCTTTCTGAGCGGTAGTAAGCTGCATGTGATGCTTCTTCATTACAGTGTCTAAATCACAGTGTGCGGTGCATGTGCTAAATTCTACTTGCTTCCGTCTTCTTGTGGTCTTCTAAATATATTGGTTACCTGATTATTATACTGTTCTGGGTGAAGACAGAAAAGGAAGTGACTGGGTCGGGGTTCTCACACTAATGAACCAATCATCAACATAGAGCCGTATGCAGTTGGCACAACCACAAACTGATGTTTCAAGTTTTGAGAGGCACATGCTGGGTCCATGGACCAGCAGCAATAATGGAAAAAAAACATTTGAAATTGTAAATGAACTGCAATTATTTAGGGCAATTATATAGCTAGTGTATCTTGACCATATTAACTGATGTAACATTAACATGATCGATCCCTACACAGCCCTGATGCCACTCCTAGCCAACGTTTGACACACAGGGGGACAATGTTTGACACAGGTCTTCAGGCCAATGTAATTATCTTTTCTGATTGTAACTGCTCTCCATGTTCGAACAGGTTCAGTTCTTGACTTGTTTGACGGCCAGAGTTAGATTTGAATGTTCAGCATGTTTTGGGGAAAAAAACTGATGTGAATATGAGTCTGTGCGAGACCTGAATACATGCATCGAGTGTGTGCAAACAGCTTATGTCTTTGGACCTATAGTGAACTCTAGGAAACCTTGGTATGTAGGTCAACAGAACTCACAAATGGTGAGTCTTCTCCTTCTAAAGCTGCCATCAGACAGAACCAGATCTCCACCCAGTGCAGGGTGGCTTGGAAAGTGTCCATCATCCTGTTTCTGGAATTTTATAATTACTTGTTGTTCGGTTTTCACATTCTGTAGCACGAACCTATAACTGACAAAGTCTTCAGGTGGCCAATAAGTACTGCATAGTCCTATTGTGAAAAAACTTGTCTTTCAACTGCCACCAGTTTTTCCACTTAACTGAATGTGTGCCGAACTAATTTAAGGGTTCTTCTTTGAGGCATGATTTATAACCGTTAACACATTAACAGATGATTCTCCTACGGCCGCACATACACAGTTTCTTGGATTTTTATCAAACATTTTGATTTTGGTAAATCATTAGCCACAGTGGCTCTTACAAACACTTTGGAAACCCTTGCTAGGCTTGTTGTGTTAAGCCCATTTCACAGTAAAAAGATTTCGATATCATCATGAATCAGAAAATTCAAATAATTTCAGATTTTATTGTGGCGATAACATGACACTTTGGCATCTTAAATAAAAAAAATAAATAGACCACAGCAATGTCAGTTAACAACATCAACACACTAAACGATACTGACAGAAGTAGATAGTCAATAGGTAAATTTACATGGAGCCTAATATTCTGACTATAATAATAATATAAAATAGAAGCTTAACAGAATAAACCGATTGAAATTACAATCGGTTGCAGAGGCGTAGTTTAACGGATCAAAAGAAGAACTGCCTGTGCTGCAAACTTTCATCCACTGCTTTCTGGTCTTAAGCCAGGGACACAGAAAAGGCCTTCTTGTACTCGCCTTCTCTCCTTCATTGCTTCCAGTAGGAGGAAGCATGCGTTGTTATCAAGCCGTCGCTTGATGAAGAGCAACACATTAAAGGCAACTATTTCGCCGGAGAGATGATAGATATCCATATTCAGGGAGTTAATAAAACACTTGCCAAAGAGCTAATAGGCATCGCAGTGAACAAGTCTACCAACTTATTAATGTGAGATTTGATAATATGTTCACATGAATGCTCATTTATTCAGAGCCTAACCCGTATTTCGCCTATTCCTTAATGGGGAAATAAGAGAAACAACGCCTGTTGTACATCTCCTGCTTTGTGAAGCAACATTACATGTAACAGCTTATGTGTAAACAAATACATTTAGATTTCCATCATTAGGCATTGATTTAAGTCAAATGTTGAAATGTCACCCTGAAGTAACTCAGAGCACTGTCAACCCAGCACCATTAAATAAAGACACAAAGCACACACAGGTTTTCAAAGCCCTTGAACGAAGAAAAAAAAAATTAACTTAAATTATACCAGTGAGTGTCAGCATGAACCTGGTGCTTTGTAAATTCATTTACAGCTACAGTATGAGCACAAGAAGTTTATGCGCACAACTGGTAAATATAGGCATGCTGTAATATTACATATAGCAAAGGCATAAGTTCTTAGGCACAGATAAATTAACGTATTTCCCTTAAGGTCAAACCTTGTTCAGGATTTCATTTAAGCCTTTTTCTCTTTACAAAAAATTATGTAAACTGCGCCTACTTGGTCATTAATGATTCGGTAATTAATAGTCATTAATTACAGGAACATGTCTTTTCTATGTGTGAATGTGAAATGTATACAATCATATCAAAAGGTAGATTAAAGACCACCATACAGTTATCAGTGCTTACTGGGGTTTCAGTGGTGCAATGTTTGTATTAAAGGACTAAAAATTCAAGTTCCCAGGTCAGGAGATGTTGAGTCACCTCTTAACCCAGAGAGTGCTGCTTCTTTAGGCTGTCGGAGTGCTTTACCCTCTCCTCTGGGGTCTTCCTGTACCAGCTCCTGTGAGGAAACCAAAAGCCAATGTCATGTTGTGAGGACTGAAATCATATGTTTATGTACGCTGTTGCCTTCCACCAGAGTTGATTAAAATGGTTTGAATAACAGTTCATTCTTTAAACTAACAAAATGTGACCGATGTGCATAGCCTCTGTCATGAGCGTTAGCATTTTTTACCAGGACAGTGGCAGTAGTGGGGTACAGGATGTCTCTCTTAATTAATTTGACATTGCAAAGATAAGGAAGATAAAGCCATTTTCAATTATAAGAAAAGGATAAGAGTTAAGCATGGTGAAAAATGTAGAAGGATGAACTCACCCCTGACGGTTCAGCTGACCTGGGACAGGAGAATTTTGGCACTGACTTGGCTTCAGCACTCTGGGAAAGAAAGAAAAAATAAATTGTAAATACGGAGCACAGAGTCAAAGAAATGTGAAACAAACTTCCACAACTGTGTTGGCACCTGTTGGTAATGGGGCTCTTTGGCTTCTGCTGCATCTTCCTAGCCTGTGCTGGGGATTCAGCAACCCTAAAAAGAAATGCATACAATAAAAACACTGGATCATTAAAAACCTTAACATCTAAAACCAGATCCAATATACTATGGAAAGCTGTGTACTTCATTCCATTCTTACCTCTTCTTCCTGTCCAGAGATCTTTGTGTGGCAGCAGACAGAACCACTCTCTCCTTGGGGCACTTTGTTTTTTCCTGCAGGTCCACACAAGTAGGAAGAACACAGTTAACGAAAGACATACCAACATTGGCAGCATAAGACAAAGCATGTTAAAAGGTTGTGGCAAAAAGGCATGAATGTATGGATTCATACCTTTGTAAATATTTCACAGATTGTCCACGCACATGCATGAAACAAACCACCCAAAACATAAACCTGCTTCAGTACAAACTCAAGTTCCCTTTCAAGTTCTCTCCAAGAGACAAAAGAGTCAAAATACAAAATAATATGATTATTGGCCTATATTTTCTGGTTACCAAGTCTCGCAGCTTCCTCTCTGCACGGAGCTCCCTTTCCTGCTGCAGCAACGCTAATCGGTCCCCCAGAGGCATTTCAAAGAAGATGTCATGGATATCATAAAGGGCTGCACGTAACTGAGGGACAAGAGATAAACATGCATATAAACACAAAGAAAGATGGACCTCTGCTGTCTACAGACAGTAACTACACACTCATACCTGGGCTCTAACTCTCTCCTGCAGGGAGATATCTTGTGCTGAGAGGGAACTTTTCTTCTGTGGAGCTTCAGTCTGGAATGAGCGGATGAACTCCTGTGTATCCTATAGAAACATTTAGTACAAACTCATAAACATACTATTATTTCCCCAAGTATAAATAAAATAGTTTGATTTGTTGTATACGCGTGTGGGTTTGTGTGTACCCTCACCATGATGGTCTGACGAAGGTGCTTGACCTTCTCTGTCTTGAGCAGTCTGCGAATGAGGAAGCCTCGAGTGATGGCACCAATTCGACAGAACGCCGTCTGCTGCTCTGCTGTCAGAATCTGCAAATCACATCCAGGACGCAAGAAGATGGGGATGTGAGGACATAGTGAGGGTCCGATAAATAAAGGTCAATCTGTTGTACAAACACACATGCGCAAATGTCCAGACTTTGCCGATCTTGCGGACTTGCAGAGTTAACAGGTGTGTCCGCTCCGCTGTGCTACTACCAAACGTCTTGCTGCTCCCTTACTGCGAGAGGACGGGCAGCCACCACTCAACTAAATCTCTTCTGTCTGTCGTCCTGGTTCCTAAATTGGTGGAACAAGCTCCCCATTGTCATCAGGGCAGCAGAATCCCTGCAAACTTTCCATAGCAGATTGAAACCCCACCTGTTCAGACTGCACCTTAGTTCACCTTAGTCCATGAATCATTAAAAGAGAGAAACATTTAAAAAAAATCGAAACCGAAGTACTTGCCCTTTTGCCTATTTGATCAATTTTTATATACTTGCATTATTATTGCACTTTTGGGGTAATATCTTCATGGACGATGCACTTATGTAAGTCGCTTTGGATAAAAGCATCAGCTAATGGAATTTAATGTTATTAATTGATTATTTGTTGCAGCTCTAGTTCATAGCAATATGGATATGACGACGTATAAGCAAAGGAATTCTAGGAACTATAACAGTGTACCATACTTACAGAGGTCTACGAGGATTCAGTCCACAAATTCACACGTTTGAAGCCATGTGCACGTACAAGCACACACGCACACACGCACACACACACACACACACACACACACTTGTACGCAAGGGTATACCCACCAGACTTAGCCTTGCACGAGGTTTGCTAGCTGCCCAAGTGGGCCCCCAAAGATAAACTGGAGGCTGGACAGAGGGAGTGCACACACGAGAACTGCCTTGACTGAGAAAACCTGGAGTGAAGAGACCATTTCAATTGAAAGACACACACACAATTGGTACCATATCCTCCTGACACCCAGCAATTCATTTTTTGGGCTCTGTGGAGGACATTCATCTGGGACCTCTCAGTCAAATACCATGTATACAACATACTGTATTTAAGCCTGACTGTTGTGTGAAGAGGACATCCTGTTGTGGGGATGTAGCTAACAGCACAAGCACTAAAAATACAGAGCATCACATTTTATGGCAAAAGGGGGGGTAAATGATCAATGTTTTGCAGATAGTATGTTCTTTGATATTGGAGTCTTAACTTAAATTTAGGAAGTTTTCAGAAATGTACAGTAATTGTAAACCTTTCAAAACACACCATTTTTATTCAATGTCATTTGAAGTGGAGAGCTAGACTAACCCACTTGTGTTTTAAACCCACTTCCCAACTTCAGGAAGCAGAGTGAGACAGAAATTATGCTACTCAGAATATTTTGTCTCTTTTGCAACCTCAAATATAAAAAAATATTACTCTGATTCCTCCTCCTGTAATTAGGCAGTGATAGAGAGCAGAGTTTAATTATCCTCTGTTTTATCACAGTATTTTGTTACTATTTGATACATATTTCTCTGAGGATGTTGGTGTAATGAATGTAATTGTTAGCTGCAATGATACTCATTTATAACTGAACAAGCAGTCACTATTGTTGTACACACTCATATCAACATGACAATAAGGTGAGGCGGTACCTTTACTGTGTCCAGGTGATTGCTCAGATGGTGTGTGGGCAGGGCTTAGACCTGGGCAAGAGAAGTTCACAGCAGGAGAGCTGTCACTCACGTGCCTGCGATTCCACCCATAACCATCCCCACTCAGAGGCCGCACACACTCCTGCTCCTTCAGCCGTTTCTCTGTCACTTCCAGCTCCTGAACACATGTAGATAAAGGAACACACACACACACACACACACACACACACACACACACACACACACACATAAAATACTGCACAAAAATGTTGGTATCTACTACGTACAGAAGAGTAAATTTTGTGTTATTCCATGTGCTGACCATACGGAGGTGCTGTTGCTCTTTCTCCTGCTCAGCCAGGAGCAGTGACATCTGCAGAGCATGCTCCTCCTCCAGACGTCTTTGCATGTCCTCTAGAGCCTGTGCTCGCCGCTGGGTCTCCTCTGTTGATGTGCACAAAGGAATACATGAATAAAACAATGTTCGAGCAAAACGCCACAGTGAGAGAGACTGTGACCTCAGTGGCAATGACACCAGCAGATTCCAGTAAAAACAATGTGAGTGAGATTCACCTGTCATGCTGGCTAGTGTTTCAGGTGCATGTCTGAGGACTGTCGGTGGGATCCTTCCATTGCTCGGCCCCTGAGAATCATCAGGCTCCATCCTGAGTGAGACCTGAGACAAGTCAGGGGTCAAATGAGGCCTCAGCAGAGATGGCGAGGGATTCTGTAACTCATACGTCTGGTTTAAGGGGTCTGCAGGGGTGCGCCGACTTGAAGCCAACCAGGAAACTCCTGCCATGAAACGAGGGATCCTTTCCTGACAACGGCCTATGTGCTCAACTCCAGAGGGGTAGGTATGCGGCTGGCTGTCCAGGGTGTGGCAGCGCCGGCGAAAACCTGCAGCTGGATCATCATGGTGTCCCATCGGGCTGGACATCGAGGCAACAATTGGGCTACAGGCCTCATACACTGGACTGGCATCACAATGACTGGATCGACGACTCCCACAGTGATCGGCGGACTTTGTGGCCCCTGCGAGAGCCTTTCCCCAATCTGCCATGCTAGCACCTTCCCCTGACCTTCCTGGGCTTCGGGGTATGAGGTCCGCTGGGCCGATGGGAAACGAAATATGGATGTTGCCTGTAGAAACTGGGCGTGGTCTGCGTCTCCGTGCACAGGGACTAATGCTGGACTCTGGACTGGGGAGACGGACATATCGGTCAGGTAGACTAGGTGACAGACGGCCAGACTGTTGGAGACTGGGCTCACAAAGAGTTTGGTGCTGGATCTTGGTCTGAGGTGCGCCCATAGGACTATGATGCAGACTGAATCCAAACTCAACGCCCGTGTCCCTAGTGGGGCTACAGCTCTTATTCTCCTTGTCAGAGACAGTGTCAGACCTGGCAGGCCCGGTGACAGTGTGGACAACTTTTGAACCCTGCTGACTCTGCTCTCTTTTCACATACTCTCTTGATTTCTTAAGAAGGCTGTCCAAACTCATGTCCTCTTCGTCTTCGTCTTCCTCTTCACTCTCCACCTTTTCTTCTTCCACCACATTGTAGCCACAGAGGTTGGGGGTCTCAGAGCATGGAGTGGGAGGCCGATCATTTGTCTGAAGCCCAAGTACGGGCGAGTCAGTGACCAGGGTGTAGCCACTCACTGTCGCACACGTAGAAACTGGCAGCTTGTCAACCTCTTCATTCTGCGTCTGTAGAGATAAAAAGTAAAGATGAGGAATCATCAAACATCTACTAAAATAAAAAAGCAGAGAACAAATGACCGGTTGATGGTATTATTGGACCCATTTAATTAAACAACAATTATTTAAAGCCATTCATTCATTACACTGATATACAAACAATATAAACAATAAAAAAAGGTGTTACTTGCAGAACCATTTCGGGGTTCTACGTAGTACTGCGCAACTGTTTCCGTTCCGGTTGCTCTATAAGCGGATCGGTAACAGAGTGTCTGCTGCAGACCTTCGTGTGAGAGGTGACAGAGAAATGATCCCGGCGTATGTTTACAAGTAGTACGGCATAACAACGTGGGACAAAGTAGGACACAGCAGTGCTCTGAGTAACTTTTCATCTGTTTTTGATAATGTCCCGTTTTGGAAATTTCCTGCAAACACTCGTGACAAAGCTCTGAATGATGTAGTAAGTAAACAGTAACGGTTAACAGACGAGCAGCATTATTTTAAAAACGGTAGTACGTCACAAAGCCTCGTGCATGTAGTCTATTCACTTGTCAAGACACTGAATGTTTGCATGTTTTTTCCAGACCTATCGTCATCTGAGACTGTTTCACTGAAAATAATCTGACGTATTTATAAATAGATCGCGCTGGATTGTTGATGTTGGTTTTATCAGTAGAAAATTAAATGTACATCCTCAAGTTTTGTACAATTACATCACAGAGGCTCTAGCAACTACAGACAATAACTGAGCGATCACATTTATTCAAAGACCTGAAATTTCATAGCTGGAGCAGATTTGCATATGGACAATATTGCTTTGGCCGTCTAGCAGACAAAACAGGGCCTTCGTCAGGCGAAATAGCACATCATTCCGGAGAAAGGTTTTAGTCAGAGAAGCTGTATTCAAGTCCGCAATGGTCACTAGAGATTCTGGGACCGACTATGATTCCGTTTTTGTGGAATGTTGTGGGGCTGACACACAGACCTTTTTCATATTTGGAAGTCTTAGATGAAGACATGACAAAGTCTGTGATATATCTTGCATAAGAATTTTGGATGTGTCTACTTCTATTTTGCAACATTTTTTCTTAAACTTGTCATTATGTTAAACTGATTTCACTGTGTAATAGCGATAGAATAACGACACAATCCGCGCTTAAATTTATCCCCGATAAGCCTTGCGTTCACCTTGGAATTCTAAAAATTACATCTCAACCCAAACAATAATACCACCTTGAACTGCTAGGGGGCACGAAAGTTCTCCATTGCCACTTTGATTTCACTTACTGAATACTTATGGTAAGCGTGCTAGATTTCAAACAGGCCTGGGACCATACTGTGCTACTGACCTGAGCTTGATCCAGTATGTCCTGAACTCGGGCCAGAAGCTTGTACCTCTGTTGGTTCGGCCTGTCCACCTCTTGCTGGACCGCTCTGTCTCTGTGGCCGCACATCTCAGTGCGCTGCTCTGCACTCAGCTGGAAAAAGACAACACACACACACTGACTGAAAGACGTGAACCTCTTTAGCCACAACTGACAAAATGTCCCTCTTCACAGGCGCAAGCATTATGCAATTTGCTGTGAAGCATAAAGAGTGACACGTATACAGATTCTCCAGGGAAAACAACCAAACATTTTGTCATTAAAAAGCAGAGACATTTTTGTGACAGCAGATCACTTGGTCTGGATATCGAGCCATCTGCAAACCTTTTGAAAACACCCATTACTGTAACTTCTGTCTACAGTTGATGAAGAAACTCGGTTTAGCTGCATCTCATGCCATCCCTTTAGCAAAAGTTGCCTCTGTGTATTTCCTCCTTACCAGGGGCGAGAGCACAGCTCTTCCATAGAAGCGAATGACAGAGCGAGCCCTCAGGGAACACGGCGGCTCACATGTCATCCTCTTGAATTTCCCCTCCTCCTGCAGCATGGCCAGACTCCGCCGGCAGAACTCCTCGTAGCTTTCCATCCCTGGACACCCGCACATCCGCACTCTGGATGGGAAACAGACACCATGTAGCCTCGTCACCCCGCTGTTAAATTAAAAGGGAGAGTTACATGTCAGTGGACGTGGGAGCTTGGGCTGCATTGGGTGTGGATCACTGGATCACACTCTGAGCGGAAGAGCAGGAGAAATTGCCTGCAACAAAAGAGGCTCTGTGTTGCCCTCTGTGTTTTTATAACACTCATCACATTCCTGCCATTCCTTTCTATCAGACCTAGGCGGTGTGACCGACTTTCATTTCCGTGTGTCATTAGGTCTAATCAATACAGTGTCTATTTCTCAAATGTCAGGAAAAAAATGATACAGAGGGACCCTGCACAGGGAGCACAGGGCGTTATCCTGGGCGCACAGATGTTGACAAAATGAAATGACACGTTTTCATTCTTTATTTTGCTGCTGTATCAAAAAGTGGTGGTGTCTCATATCATTTTTTTAAATTTAAATTGCCCATTGTGAAGGTTTTGATTCAGCCTGGGGTGCTGACGATGCTGCCAGTTTAACCTGGTGGTTTGATGACACACACACACACACACACACTGATCGATCACAGCAGAGTGTACACCAGCAGGTTTGAAGGTTTAAGAAACACTCGATTTGACGGTTCCTACTGGAGCCAGACGTTTTAGTACAGATGAAGCTTGGCAGAAAGACAGTTGATGGACTCGTTGTCATTATTGTCTTACCTCCACAATGGAATAGGGGGAAAGGAAAAAGATATGTCCTTTCCTGTCTAGCGACGGCGAGTCTTAGACATTGGCAAGTGTCGCAAGAAACGCGATAAAGTGGCCGCTACACAGTGAGCCCCATGTTCCTCCTCTCAATCTGGAGCTGCACATCATCCCCAACCTCCTCCTCCTCCTCCTCATCCTCATCATCATCATAATCCTCCTCCTCCTCCTCCGTCTTCTTCTTCTTCTTCGTTTCACTGGCGAGTCGCGACCATGTGGGGCATTATCGCCACCAACTGACTGAATTAGGTATTACTTATATCCTTTGTCCTGTACTTTGCAGATAGACGAAAGACATGTTCCCGGAGTTATTTGCAGAAATAGTTGTCTGACCCTGGGACAGAGCCGCGACGACTCCGATCACTCCACATCTCCAAGTTTTTTTTTTCCAACAATGGCGGATCATGAAGCCTCGCAATTGTTCCCGGAAGTGAAGCAGCAGCGCATTCGGGAAGCAGCAGAATGGATCAGTGGACCGTCTGTGTTGCACTTATGAAGGGTAAGATGTTTAAATAATCCCAGTGTATATGATCAGCACATCTGAATCAAATCAACGCGCATTAAAACATTTTAGAAGAAAAAAAACTTTTACTAAAAAAAAACCGAATTGACAAACTACATAGAGTAACTACATAGGCATGTCGGTCTGCTATACTGTAAATCGATACAGTTATTGACGACTAATTACCAAAAATCGCGTTTCTGTCGCTCTGAATAATGGATTCAAATTGCGCGCCAAGAACTTCCGGGAACTATCTGACGTCTACGTGAGTCACGTGACGTGCAAACATTTTGGAACAAACGGCTCTGGTTGTAGGTCTATCCTCCAATACAGCGCAACATTGACCGCCCTCTTTTTGAACAGCGTCGGTTCCGGAAGTGAATTTCCCATTCATTTTCTCCATTGACATTTCATAGAATCCTGATATAAAGAGTTTTAAGCCTGGAACCAAGCCAATAAGCCAGGAGATGAATCGTTTGGCGTCCCGACCCGACACCCTGAAGCGATTGTTGCCACACAGATCGATCCACAATACACAGGTCCCACAGGTCCCACAGGTCCCACAGGTCCCACAGGTCCCACAGGTCCCACAGGTCCCACAGGTCCCACAGGTCCCACAGGTCCATGTTTTTTGATTCCTTAAAGTTCCTGTCCGTTTCCTAATTTCTGTCTCTCGCGTGTATATTTACGACAGAGCAGGATGAAATGATCTGCTGTTTCCATTTGATTGCAGAGATCACAGTTGCCACTTGGATGTTTCCCAGTAAGGTGTAGAGATGAATTTTTGTCTTGTATGTCCCAGTCATATTCTAGTAGTCACACACTCTTCTGTCCCACTTCTCCCAGTGACCTTTCCTCTCCAACTTGTTGCTGCATCTGATATAAATGCCTTCCTTTATTATTTTTATCACACAATTTCTGCCACTGGCTTAATTCTGTTCTATATGAAATGTTTAATTCCTGCATTGCTTACTGGTATAGTTAAATCTACTTGATTTTTCTTTTTAATCTATTCTTGGCAAGATGATCAGCCATTTCATTTCCTTTGACTCCTATATGAGCTGGTACCCACAAAAATGTACATCAATTCCTATCTTATTATCCCTGTTCAACGATAGTAAACCTTCATATAGAATATCCTGTCTACATTTTGAGGAAAAAAATTGTAAGACTCACTAGCGCTGCTGTTGAGTCTGAACATATTAACATTCTCAGAGATTTTGCTTCCTCTACCCACTCTAATGCAAATAAAATTGCTGTAATTTCAAGGTTTTATTTTCCAGCACACCGGCACATGTATGTGATGTGTCTGGGTTTAACTAAAAGCTAAATAAGGATTATGTTCAGCTGAGATGAAGGTGTAGTTTCAGTAGATCAGTTTGCAGTCTGCAGCCTGCAGCATTCCTTTGTTTTCCAGTTCAGGTTGATCATTTTAAGAACATTCTGTATCAAGGTGCTGTCCTAGGTGCTGATCCTGGGACCACCAGGAATGAGGGAGCTGTCTGAGGTACTCAAGGTAACTGCCGTTCCAAACGTTGGCAACACATTCTGCTATTAATGTGCGGTTACTGGTCACCACTGTGGTTTTTATCTTGATGATCTATGTGCCAGGGCAGGATTAAATAATGAATAACCATTACTCTGGACTTCCAAGGGCTGTACAGTGGGTCCCAAGTTTTCTTTCTTGTTTTTGGTCATTGAAATAACTGCAAATCTGTGAGGGACTATATCGACTAATGTAGGTTCATTATTGTATATGATATTACATTATTTTACATGAATTATTCCAGAATAAAGATGTGTTTAATCAAATTACCAAGTGCCACACATATTACACAGTAC
Source organism: Scophthalmus maximus (assembly GCF_022379125.1). NCBI lineage: Eukaryota > Metazoa > Chordata > Actinopteri > Pleuronectiformes > Scophthalmidae > Scophthalmus > Scophthalmus maximus. The sequence continues at coordinate 11,369,679 of NC_061531.1, read as the reverse complement.
TATTCCAGTAGGTGGGTTTAGGGGCGACAATCAGAGCAGTACAGAATTTTTTTCTCTATATTCAACAATCAGGTTAATCTACGTGACATTTATCTGACTGTGTCTGTTGTTCTGATTTTAATTTGTAACTTAAGTCTGTTAGATGCTGATTGGAACTGAACTGCCACAGGGTATTCAACAAAGGGAAAATATTTACCCTGTTTGACTCTAAAATAAATTATAATTGGTCTATAGCCATCTGTATTATTTTTACATAGCTGGAAGTAAAGGTCATGTGCACATAGTGGGTTTAATGTACAGTCCAGGTTTTTCAATATAATGTTCTTTTTTTAATCTTTCAATTATGTCTTTATTATGATGACATCAAAAAACAAAAAAACAGTATCATGAGGACAAGCCATCACACATTCAGTAGCAAGCTAAATTATGTTGCTGTTCTCACAACTCATCTCTCGAGTGCATAGGTGAACCTGAACGTATAGGCTGAGCAATGCGCACACTTTCCTTGTTGTCCTGAAGTAGAGCGTCAATGTCACTCTCCGTAAATGTGGCTTTGGAATCCTGTCAAAAAAAATCAAACAATGAAAGTTTTAGGCACATTTATGTCTAATGAGATAGATACTAATGTTTGCACTTGCGAAATCGGCAATATACACACAGCCTACCTCAAAAGACTGGCGCTTCACCCCGACACATGCTGTGGACTGCTCATAACACAGGACAATATCCAGATTCTTTGGTTCTTTATTCACCAATGCTGCGTGGAACTGCTCATAATTAGAATCTGGATGTGGATTCAAGATTTAATTATTAATCAAACTGTTAAGAGTTAAATCACTTCAATCATCAGTGCGGATCAAGTGGTATTTTATTCTGACCTTACCTAGCAGGTGTCTGCAGGAGGACATCAATTTGTCATTGGTGTTATGATCATGTTTGTGGGACAGCAGATTCTTACACACACCCCCACGGATGAGGTTCTCAACTACTGTCTGTTTCCTCTCTGCTGGGGCTTTCTTCATGGCTTTCTCGATCTCTGGAGGACAGTATGTATATGTTTTATTCACTTTCCGTGTCTTAAAGAATAAACTATAATCAACAAGTCAATCAGATGTCACTAAGACAATATTTTGGTGCTTATCAATCATTGTTTCTTGCTCAAAGGCAAGAAGAGTAGTATTTCAACACACCTTGTGCTGCTGTTAGACAACTCTCACAGTAGGTGTCTGTTTAAAAGAAAGCAGTCGACAGGTTAGAGCAGAAGCCAACACTAGCCAAACAACAAATACTATCATGACTAGTTAAACCAAGTTAGCAACATTCCAATGTTGAATTTACTTACAGCGATCTGTATCTTTGGGTTGCACAGGAAGGAGGAAACTAATACACATTAAAATAATTAAGATTTCCATAGTGACGGTAGACCAAACATGTACACTGTGAACTTTTAGCTCTAGGAAGATATGAACAGTCGACACAGTGAACTGAGCATGGGTTGAATCATCATCCCTTTCACACAATGCGGTCATGTGATCTCAGGGACAATAGGATCACATCACCATCATTCCTCAAATGACAGGTGTCCAGTTCTTCAGGTTTTCTCCGACTGTCTAAAAATGTTGCTCAGAGACTTCAGTTGCTGTTGGTCTTTGAACAAAGGGAGTAATAGTGCTGTGAACTCAATATACACATTTTGCCACTTTACTTTCCGATCCAGCAAAGTCTTGACAGAGACATAAAGCAATATTATGGGTTGGCAAAGAAATATTAGGAAGAACCTTTTAGGACAGCTGCTGAAGTATGAGCACATAAATAAAACCCACATAATAAAAATGGAAAATGGGGCATCACATTTTCCCTTATAAGTAAATAAGAATATTTCTATTCTGCTGTTTTTTTATATCCATTAAAAGGGAGGAAACTTATGAAGCTTCACTTGCTAACTCTTAGTCCATACAAATAGAGATTTTAAAGTTTCAGGATAACACCTGGGTATACATTGGAACAGTGCACATATGCCCGCTACTTCTCTAAACGACCACCTTAAAAAGATTCTTAAAATTAAACAGTAATGTAAGCAGTTTACTGATAGTTACAGCAAAATAATTCAGTTTTTACTATTGTTAGTATTATTATTATTATTGTTGGTAGTAGTAGTAGTAGTAGTAATAGTAGTAGTAGTAGTAGTAGTGGTGGTGATGGTATTTAGTTGTTGTTTTAGTCAGTGGCCACTAAGCGGTGCTGTTTTATATCGAAAGCAGTGTCGAGGCGTTGGGACAGATTCCTTATATGGTCATTTTTACCATATAAGGACCAACGCGTGTGACGCAAGCTTCGCAACGGAAAACATTACCGTGTGCGGGAAAAGGCGAACGTTGGACCAAGGTTCGCTCCACGGGATTGTAAATGCCGAGTCTGGGAAGCGTTAACCGGCCGAACGCAACGACCCGCAGACTGAACACTTCGACTGTCGCCAGCCCTCAACCTCAATACTCCGCACTCCGATTGAACATGTGAGTACTTTGAACTTCTGCATCGATAACCGAGTCGGTTAGACTCACGTGCGGTGTCCTGCGGGCTGTCCCGAGAGGACACCAGTCCTGCGACTTTAAGTTTCTCGACAAATCCTTAACTTTCGTCTCGGTGTCGCTTTTTGTGTGCGGAACACGTGACTCATCGTTGTAGGGTGTTTTTTTTTAAATTTTTTATTCTTAGGATATCTGGCTGGGCTAATGTCTTTTTATTGGTCACCGTGGGAGTGTTCGTCTGTGGATTAACCACAACCCACCGCTTTCACAAATTGCAATGGTGAGAAGAAACCATCATGTGTTTGTCTGACACCTCCTGCCTGTGTGTGGCGGCAGCTTCCCGGAGTTTCCCATCAGCGAAGAGGACGACGTCCTCGTGGACCGAGAGGCTTCACTCGTCCCCGCTTCCGTTTTTGTCTTGATCCTTCTCGAGCATGTACATGTCATGTACATGTAATCTGTGATTCATAGCCGTCTTGCATTCACGGTGCACAGTGTTGTTCTCGGTCCCTGCTCGTTGCAGACACAAATGCGCCTGCAGCAGTTGCATTACGTTTTGATAGAGGTCTCATCCTTGCTGAAACAGGGTGTGAACAATCCAAGCCCTGGGCAGGGGTTCACCCGCCTTCTGCCTTTGACGTCCAAAGTTCGCCTTTGGATCCAAAGACTCTTCTCCAGCAGATGGCGCCTCACACAGTACCTCATGTTTAACTATCAAAATCAGACTCAGTTAATCATTTGTTTTTGCTTTTGCTTGTGTGGAAAAAATTACTTCTTCAACCTTTCAGCTACACAGGGGGGGGGTCAAAGGTCAGGTGCAAAGCAGTGCCCCCTAGAGCTAGAAGGAGTCTGTGTGTGCCTTGTGTGTGATGGTGGACTTTGGACCTGAGACATCCACTCGAAGGTGTGTTTCTACACTATAATGCTTTTACACGCTGCTGCACACATGTAGTAATATAATACGAATAGAATGCCATTTGTATTTCTTTGATATGGCTGACAGTGAGAACTCAGGGAGCACACAGACACTGAAGAAAACAAATGTGCAAAACCAAAAGTGTAAGTCCTGCGTTCTTGTTGAAGTGCATAACTGTTAGCAACAAGAAATATTTTAAGCATTAGAAGTAAACATATGCCCTATGCAAAATTGTCACTTTCATAGTGATACATTAAGGAGCCTGCAACATCCTGAATTATGATAAATATATCTTACGCACCCAAGGGAACACATTTGACACTCAGTTATTATGTGCAGCAAGATTATATTTTAAATCTTTTATATTTACAACTGTGTTGTTCTGCTCTTTCACATCAAAATAACTCATCATGCATCATGTAAGATGTGCAATACTGTTGTCTGAAACGTTGTGTAGAAATAAAGAGTAGCACAAATTGGATATATCCGAGTAAAGTACAAGTACCTCAAGATTGTACCCACTTAAAGTACTTGAGTAACTGTATTCAGTTAGTCTTTTTTTTGTCATTCGGTCCATTACAATTTAACCATTGCTATTTCTGTCATCTCTGAATGTGAGTGAAGAGAGTTCACCCTTCTCTCTTGTTCAACGCTTCCATGTTTTTGTTTAGTTTGTTTATTTTCACCCCCCCCTACAGTTTTTGTTTATTACAGGCCACATGAAGTGGTAATGAGCGTCTTAGCGGTGTAATTATTCTTGATCTGGATTTGATTTGTAAAGGAGATTGTTCGATGTGGCTCGTGCGACTCGCCTGACGAAGTGCTGAGCGAAACGTGTTGCCCTTGTCTGTGATGTTTTTGTGGCTGAATTCAGTGTGTCCTGAATACTCTGTTATTGAGATATGAGCATTTAAATCACTTATTCACAGTCCACTTGCATACATCTTACATTTCCATGATATCCAGCATTGTTGATCAGCACGTCACATCATTGGTTTGAATATGCGCTGGGCTTTGTTTACATCACTACATCATCGTTGGCGCTCCTTTACCCTCTCCGTTTTCTTTCATGTGAACTCTTTATCCGCTCCTGCAGCAGACTGCAGAGCCCAGTGTCCGTGTGTGTGCGCAGTGGACTTTAAAAGAATAATGGTTAAATTATAACTGGACAATTTCTCAGAGCTTTGTCTTTAATCAACACAAACATATTTTTTTTAACAGTTAGATTCTATGTCGTACATTTATGGACTTTTTCGGGACTTTTTTTTTTCCAAGTGGTTGTTTGTGTATCTACAAAAACATGAGGGGGTATTTCACTTCGTCTGAGTGATCTGCCCGTACTCTAGCAAGACAAGGAAATCCTAGATAACAGGTCAACACTTGCTTTTCTTTTTAGTTAAGTCCCATGCTCTGGGGTTTGTTTTTCTCTCACTGTGACTGAACAAATAGAAGATTGCAATAACTTCCTGTTACAGTAGTGCAATATATGTAAGAACAAAACTGCATTCTTTTTTTTACATTTAAAAATGTCTACGTTAGGATTTCTGGGATCAGAATATAGCAATGACTACATTACACAACTGAGAGAAAATCCAAAATCGATAAAAAAAAAGAAGAATGTAATGATTTAATATAAAATGCTATTGGGGACAAGACAATTCATGTTTCCACAGGTCAACACATACTAATCCCATGCGACCATAATAATAATAATAATGATTTGAATACTGATAGTCATCATAATGTGTTTGTGGCCGATGTGATAACAGGGACCCCTCCGCATCAGCTGGACCACCCTCGACAGCAGCGGGGTCCCCCCGGTGCCCGGAGCTCCGGCAGCAGTCCGCTGCGGTGCCGTCCCTCGTCCAATAGATTGGAGGTGTGCGCTCTGGCCGACAATGGAGGGTCCGCGAGTGGGAGGATCAGCTCGGCAGCGATCCTCCCGGCTTTGTTACGCCAGGGAAGCCATTTTGGAAGTCTGCTTGCTGTGCGCCAGCGTCTGCGCTCACCGGCTGCTCGCAAACTTTTCCAGTCTCTTGCGCCGCCACAGATAAAGTGCGCCGGGCCCTGCGGTGCACGACCCCGGCGTGGCTTCCGTGCGTCGGGATGCTGGCGGACGTTTGCGCGTCTACAGTGGCCGCAGCGTTGCGGGCTCTCGTTCCTCGTGGATTGACGCTCCTGGAGAATAACAACATACACGGACTCGAAGCACGCGGGCAAGTTGGCGCACTCTTACGAATATCATCCCGTGGGTTAACGTGTCCCCGAGGAGGGGGTCATTTGTCCCGTCCTCGCCCGGCTCCTTTTGCCCGCAGCTGCTGTGGCAGCGAGCGCGAAGCGCCCGGCCTCATTGTCAACAGTGGATCTCGACAGATCCACGACATCGCCGGACATGCAACGGGTCCGACACCGACGCGTCGCACCTCGCGGACGGCCACTGCGCCCGTCGTGGCCGCAGGTCCGCGTTTTCCACAGCGACGGCGTCGACCGAAGACATGGCGCCTAAATGTAGCTCTTGGCGACGTGAGAATGTGACGGCTCGCATGTCATCGGGCCAGACGCTGTGCGCAGTTATTATTAAACGAACGCGCGTCCAGGGCAATAATAACTGCGGCGTGTTGACAGTGGGTCGGTTTGCGTCAAAGGAGCCAGCAAACAGAGGCAGGCTGAAATACAGGACTGAGGGAAATGTGTCACTGTGTGTGTGTGTGTGTGTGTGCGTGTTCACATGGTCTGTTGTTGTTCACCCCGTCTCCTGAATGATGAGCTCAAATGCCCCATTTCTCAATAAGACTCCGTCTCATGCTGAAAATCGAAGCTGCATGACAAAAATTGCTCTGACTTGATGACATGTGGTCAGCACCCAGTTTCCGCAGGTCTGATCAGGAGTGTTCTCCCTCATCCTCGGGCCGTCCTGCCGTAGGTCTATGAGGCTATGCTGATGCACCGTAGGAGGTTGGTATTTCATTTTTGCCCACATGGGCTTGCATCTTCATTCACTGCACCAGTCCAAAGAAAAAACTAAAGCCTGGCTGAATTAACGCAGTGCTCATGGCTTTTGGATATTTGTCTCAGTTTATCCCTCTTTTCGGCTGGATGCGGATTTGAAACTTGATTAAGATTATTGAGATTTTTGCGGCGGATTTTAAGAAAAGCCATCTGGTGCTTTGAGCCGCTCCGCCTTTGCTTCGTCTCTCTTTGATTCGATTGCTGCGTAGAAGTTGGAGCAGAGGCACATGGACGGAGCAGTGTGCAGCATGCTGGACAGCTTGTTATGACCAGAGTTGTAAAAACAGTCAGACATAGTTATTGCATTCTTAGAGCAAGGGTTACACCTTAACATGAACTGGCTAAGCAGCGGACTTTTGGCAAACAACATTGGCTGCTAATATTCACACAGGTCCCAGTTTAACTCAGTGAACTTGGAGGATGTAGTTTATGATGTTGTTGAACTGTAGTGCTTTACACAGAGAGGTCTTTTAGACTGCATTTGTTTTAGCAGGTTATGCCGAATGAACTGCACGTGTTATGGTGACATAGTATTCGCACTGCCTGTTTATCTAAAGTAGGAGTCAACCCTCAGACCAGTTGTTTCCCGCCCATTCCTGAAAAACTCAGCCCAACCCATATCTGTTTTACTTGGTTTCATAATACTGCCTCCTCTTCGCAGAGGCTTATTCAAGCAGTCACTGTAGGAGTAGCTGTACATGTGTGGAGACTGTTAAATACAAAGGCGAGAGAGGGGACCATCACTATCGCTGTCCTGGCCCTACCAGCCATTCCTGTCAGTTGCCGCCTGTTTGTCGACCGGGAGAGAAGAGACAAGTTATTCATTACAGCTTCGCTGGCGTCTGTGGCCTCCGTCAGCAACCAGCCAGAGCCAGCATGCAGGAAGAGGTTGGCCAGCTCTTGTCCACAGTAGCATTGTTCTGTTTCTTTTGGGAACAGGAATGTCCAGCAGTTCTCATTAGGGCCTACCCTGACTGGGCTTTCTGACATGGCTGTACTGCGTAGGGGTAACTGGTGCTTGTGTTTCCTTGGAGAGTAGCCCGGTGAATGGCGCTAGAACTGATTTGGGAAGAGGCAGGGAACTTGCCAGTGCTGTATTGTATTTAATGTGTAGATGGGGTGTTCCATGTGTTTTTTTTAACTATACAGTGGCAGAACTTGAGCTCATTAGCAGAACTGATTTGTCTGCAGGAGACGGGCTGAACAAGACAGTGCATGCTTTTTTCTTTTTTAAAGTGTGTATGGAAGTTACTTTGTGCATCTTTTCTCCCACCTACCGTGCTAGCTTTGACTTAAAGTCCTATTCCTTGCATCCTGACTCTTGCAGTCTAAACAAAGAAGAATGACCATGGATTTTTCGCAGCTGCACACATATACGCCACCGCAGTGTGCTCCAGAGAACACCGGCTATACCTACTCTCTCAGGTGAGACCTCAGCGCTGTGTTGCCGTATTTTGGCAGCAGCATCCACACGTCATGCCAATGGCATTTTAGTTACACCCTGCATGTCAAATGTGACACCGGTTAGCAGAGCATTAATCAACATTAAGCAAAATGGTCCTTGTCACTTTGTTTCTGCGTTTTATTAAGTCATTATGCTTTCTAAGTTTAGCACCCACCAGCTACTTCATATTCTATTTTTTTTGTTTGTTTTATGAGTATGGTATTGAGTGATGTTAACCTAATCATTATGACAGAGTGATTAAAGTTTTAGGTTTTATAACATTCACTGCTTTTGTTTTGTGCTGGTTTTCCGTTTCCTGTTTAACGTTCAAGATGCCGATTTCTTTGATGGTCAAGCCTGTGACGATAATCTACAAACACAGCTACAGCATGACGTTTATAATTTACTTTTGATAACAGTATTTTAACTAAATGAATGTAATGTAACTCCTAGAGTTTTTGTAAATCTCTTTACGCTCCCCCCTAAAAATCCTGTGGTTGTGGTTCTGATGACTCAACCTCATGATTCATTTCTTGTGTGTTTGTATGTTTAGAGGGGAACTGTAGAGGGTAAAAACAGACGGTATTGTAGAATGCCTCAGCCAACTCCTACCTTTAAATTAAAGGCATCATAATCCGTGTTGGATTGTTGTCTGTTAATTCAGTTTCTGCCATCATGCTCCTCATCCAAGCATTGATTTTAGTACTACCCATAACAGCTCTCACTGTAGGTGTGGTCGACACTTCACCAGAAAGGTCTGTGCATGTGGAGGAATGTTATCTCCAGTGCTGTCACCATTGACGTCGGCAGCTCCAAGTGCAGAGAGAGGCATTTTGAGTGTGTAGGTCAGAAAGTGAAAGTGAAAACCTTTACCCTCTGGGAAGGAAAGGAAAAGTTATTTTGTGTCTTTTTTTTTTAAAGTTTGAACAAAGATCTATCATTAAGTTTCCAACCGTGTGTTGCAGAAATGCAGGGCGCATTGTGAAAACTGCAGTTAGCAGGCACACAGAACTGTGCTCTTTCCCATCCAGCTGAACAAGTTCAGGCTGCAGTGCCATTATGTGACAGTGTTACTTGCCTTCAGCTTTATGTTTATATAACTTGTTAGAATGTCATTGATGCAGTGGGAATTTGCCTGTTGATCATTTTTATGTAGACATGTGGAATAGCAGCCAGGTGTTATTGTAGAACCTGCATTTGATGTTGTATGTATTACAATATAAAGGGTAAAAAAACAATATCTTAATCTCCTCCTGATATTAATCACATGATATCAAGTGAATTTCAGCTATGTGAAACCCACTCTTAGTCACTAGTCTTGCACGTCACACTGTGTGGACCGAGGCAAAGTGAGATGAATGAACAAAAGCTTGTTTGACACTCGGCTGGAATCCGCCAGGTAGACTGAAAGGCTGGAACAAGCTAATCGTGGTTTCCTTTGAGTGCAGTCAGCCACGAAGCTATTAATGAACCTCAGAGTCACAACCGGGGAGCTGATCCCAGGATTAGACTAATACTTTATGCTTCTTGAATAGCTAGTTGACAGATCTATGGTTTTTATTAGTTCATGTCTACTGCAGCTGAGACGCTAATGAATCTCAACTCCCGTGACAACCAAACTAAATGAAATTTAAATGAGTCACCTGAAGGCATTTACATGTCTTTGTTTTGGATTATACTCTGAATAAATAGGAGAACAGTAAATGTTATACTTGCTTCTCGATCAAAGATCATAAATATCAACCCTCTCTGTGTCTTAACAGCTGCTTGTGTTGAGACTTTAGCGGGTGTCCATACACTGGTCTGTGTGAATGTCCGACAGTGCGGGCGGTGCAGAGACAGACGGGGTCAGGTGACAGAAACCGTTGGCCCATCTGTTGTCAGAGCTCAAAAGAGCAGCGACAAGTTTTGTGGCATTGAATGGTCCAAGAGAAAGGAGGGAGAGGAGGCCAGTCAGCCAATCACGTGCTGTTTCTCATCCGTTCTCAGAGCTTTGTGGAGACTCCCACATACCAGGAAGAGGCCTTTAATCTAATTAATGCTGTAAATACAGTGAGGGAAACACTCTCATTGATATATTTATAATCCAGTAAGGTTTATATTTATTTCTGTGCTCTCACTCTTCACTCGTGTGATTCAGTGATTTCACTAAGGGAGGCGGCAACATTAAACCCCACACTCTTTTATATTTTTCTTTTGGTAGATAATGAGGCAGGAAGTATGGTCTTGTTGTTTGATCAGTATCTGTTTAATATTGAACTCTACTAGATATTACAGAATTATAATAGGTTTCACATTTGATTCTTGCATTTTTTTAAATTACTATAACTATATGTTATAAATAACTAATTAGTATAAATTGAATTTCTCCTTCAGTTCTCTTTCATACATTTACTGTACAGACACAAGCTCAATGATGCACCTGCAATGGACCAGAACTGTAGAATTTGTGCAGTGGCTCTTTACTCTCTGGAGTGGAGTATTTAACAGTACCACCTTTTGAAAGATAGAATGACTACACCTATGTCTTCACAGACACCAGGGGTAGATTCACACAGACCCTTCATATTTTATGATAGTGGAACTGGGTCAGTAGGGCTGGGGCCTCTGATTTCAGTGTTGCCCCCCGCCCCCACAACTGCTTACTTAAATGTGACAGTAGTAAGCAGCAGTAGTCATGAAGTTATCTCATACTGTATGATGCTGAATGAATAGTAAGATATGAAAGTTAAGGGGGAGAAACTTAACCTCATTATCCTGTAACTGCATTTTACCACAACTGTTTAAAATATTACTAATTTGTATCAGACTTGTATGAGAGTATATGAAATACAGTTTGTAAATGGGAGTCAGGATCTCCAAGACGAGTTCGGGGATGCGTGCGAAACCAGCTGGACAGTTGTTGTTCTCGGCGCTGTCCCAGTTGTTTTGACATCTGATCTGGGTGTGTTGCACTACACGCATCACTGTTCAAGTGCTCAGCAAATGGCAGCAGCTGGATTTTGGAGAATCATCCTTTTGGCGTAGTTATTCCTTGTAAGGTACATAAGTCCAGACTATGCAGGCATTTATGCAGTGAAAAGATATGAGCCTGACTTGTGTTCTTTGTTTGTTGGAAGTGGTACATGTCCAGGCTTTGCTACTGATCATTGGTTCTCTTGAGCCAGGGGGCTGTTGAGACTGGTCTCCATAGCAACCATGGCAACATGAAATGGCACATTATAGTGCTTCAGTGTGGACACTTTAGAGAGAGGGAGGGGGGCTGTAGGAAAGTGGTGTCTGCAGGAGGGGAAGTGATGGTGGGCTGGTGTGATCTAATCACAGAGCCAAATCCTACCCACCCAGAGATAGTGTGATGGAAATCCAGAGGCTCTCTGCTGTGTCCCAGACTCCCAGTTAAATATAGGCCTCAGCACCTCATGGGAAAGAAGAGACTCTCCACTCTGCAGCAGTCTGAGGAAACGGATCAGAGCACAAACGTAGTAAAAACTCCCTTCCTGATATTTTCCCCATAGATTTCCAGAGGCCCTCCCAGCTCAATTTGAGGAAAACACTGAGTGCAGTATAATTTCAGTAAACACAGCGTGGTCCCACTGCGTCGTCGGGAGGAGTTCTAAATAAATTTTTCTCAATGGGTATCAAGATACTCAGTTCACTTCTGTCAATTAAAGTCTCTAAAATAATTAGTTTTGGCACTGATTCTACAAATGTGCAGTGCAGCTGCACCAACTTTGCTTGTGCGTGCTATGTTTTCATTAATCACATGCTGTGCTGTGTAGTAGCAACACAGGAGAAAAAGTAATTTATGCAGCTCTGGTTGGATTATGGAGCCAACCAAACAATTCACTTTGATGCGATGGCAGTTACCAGCTCACTGGTAGAAAAATGTCTCACAATAAAAGTGATTATAGATCTGTCTGACAGGCTGTTTAGTTTTGCAAGTGTACTGTTGCATGAAAATGGTTCATGTTTTGATCTGTTGCACAGTTTACAAAATTTTGTGGCCAGGTTTTCCTTCTCAGAGTTTCTTTGGTAAGAACATGCCCCCTTGTCGTTTTTTCTTTTTCTTTGAACATGTGAGACTATCATTTGACATGGCTTTTGTAACCGCAGCTTCTAAACTAAGATTTATAACCCATGTGGTTTCTATGTCTTTAATCTCTGCCTAAGATGTGTGTGTCTGTGTGTCAATCGTAGGCTACCTTTTGGGACAAATTTCACTCTACAGACTAGTTAATAGGGAGTGCTTTGTTTAATTGGGAATTAAAACCATGTCCCCAATTTAAAAAAAAAAAAAAAAAGGTTGTGTGTCTTGTCAGATAAAGAAGGAGAGTGTGACCACAGATAGTAACCGGTCAATTGTTTTGCAAGGCAGTTTTGAGAAGAGTAGAGTAACATCCCTCGACTTCTAATTGGGTCCCATCATAAGATCAGATTCTGTAACATAACATATTGTACCTACTGAAATGTTTGAAGCTCTATAAGTGAGGCTTCAAACATTTCAGGCGATGCCTTACTCGCACAAGCAAACTAGAAATTTGTCTTTGAATCCAAATGTTCAAGTGCAAATCTCATCTGCTGTACAGGTGGTAAAGAACTGAAGAAGTGTTGCATGTAAACCTGTTGTTATGTCTCATTGTGTCAATTGTGATGGGCTCTTATTTTTTTTTGCATACACTATGTAAAGCAGGCAGTAGGTGGTGGATCACAGTTCCCTTCAGTGGTGCACACTCACCAGAAGTGATGTTACTAGAGTTACTTTTTTCTTTGTCGTGGAGGGATTTTTCTTCTCTGAAATTATGACAAACTGGTTTTTCCGCTTTCATTTTGGCAGCTGCTGTCAACGTCACATTGGTTAGTTACTTGTCGACTTCAGGGTGCGATAACCTGACGAGCGGGCCAAAGACCAGTCGCTGAATTGATGGTGCTTTCACCCCACAGGCAGATACTTTGTCAGTGATGTGAAAACACATTCCTCATGTTGCATTTACAACTGGATGAATGGCTGAGATCCAGTTGCTCTGTCCGGAGGCTGTCTGGAAAATCTAATACCATTTATACCAGTTGTGTATGTGCACTTTGAAGCATGTGAATTTTGTAAGCCTGACGTTGATCATATCCTCATTCCTGATAGCATTAAAGAGATTTACTCAATGCTCATTTTTTTATTATTGATTAATCTTCGTATTATTTACATGATTAATTGTTTGCTTTTCAAAGGCAAGGCAAGTTTATCTGCATATTTTAACAACAAGGCAATCAAAAGTGCTTTACATAAAACATTAAAAGTACAGCTGAAACAGTTAATTGATTTATCGTCGATGAATCGAAATTAATCGCCAGCTATTTTGATAATGTTTTGTGAATATTCCAAAACCTTAAAGATATTCAGAGTACATCTGCTGTTTATTTTAGGACATGCATCATCCTCATTGCATGATGCTGTGTGTGTGTGTGTGTGTGTGTGTGTGTGTGTGTGTGTGTGTGTGTGTGTGTGTGTGTGTGTGTGTGTGTGTGTGTGTGTGTGTGTGTGTGTGTGTGTGTGTGTGTGTGTGTGTGTGTGTGTGTGTGTGTGTGTGTGTGTGTGTGTGTGTGTGTGTGTAAGAAATACATAGCAAAACATAAGCCACCAACATGTAGACTCATATCTGATCCTTTGTTTAGTTGTGTGTTGTTAGAAAGCGGCTGTGCCCACTGACTGTGGGAAGAATATCAAAGCTTTGGTTTTACGTAAGGAGAGGAAGCTGAACGTCAGGACGGAGTTGTCGTCTTTCTCTATCCACTCCATACTGTCTGTCTTTTCATCTGCATCTTCTTCACTCATATCTGAAGACTCAGTGTCCGTCTCTATTTATATCAATGGTGTGGGCCATGGGAGCCACCTGGAAGAGAGCAGCACACAGGATGCCCAGAGAGGCAGCAGAGGAAGAGTTTACAGCTCTTGAAGCAACATGCTTGGATCTGTGTCGTTGCTTTTCAAACATTGTATTAGTTTGTTAAAGGAGGGCACGTTTGCTGGCACCATGGGGAGATACACACTCGGCTTCGTGAATTCCAGATAGAGGATGGGTGGTTGGCTCAATCAGTGACATTATCAATGAATGCTGAACCATTATTTTGTGATAGGTTGAACTAAGTCGTGTCTTTGTTTGTATACACACATGATGGCAGACACGTATTGTTTAGCTCTGGATGTAAACTGTGAGCAATCTTTTTGTTTGTATACACACATGATGGCAGAAACGTGTTGTTTAGCTCTGGATGTAAACTGTGAGCAATCTTTAACAACTTTAGTAACTCTGCAGCTGTATAATGCCTATTTTTGGCTCATGTGGCCCGCTGGAATGAAGTTAATTCTTCAGCGTTTAAAACTCTGCGTTCAGCGCAGACTTGCAAGAAGAAACTGCACTGCCTCATGGCTATTTTCTGATCTATAAATTTCACATTAGAAGAAGACGAGCAGTGTGACGTGCCCAACGGTCCTTACATGGCCTCTGGTTCTGTTGTGACTGGCAGTGTGTAACTGTTCCTCTCACAGTTCAGTACATGTAGAGTAACATTGTCTGCAGTTTCATACAGATGTGTTGTCAGCATTCAGGCCGCACCGATATCAGCGACAGCTAAGCTGTTTTTAACGGTTTCCAGGTGATTTGCCAAACTTGCATTGAGGCCTGTCTTGATAATTACATTTTCGACTTATCGTATGATACATGAACATGAACTCGGTCATTTGTTATTGACCTCAATAATAAGTTCATAATAATAATAATAATAATATTTTTTTTACAAGCGTGTTACTTGACATAAGAATGAATGTCAACAACGTTCCATTTAGATATCATGACTGGCCTACCCGTAGATTTGTGATACGCCCGGTTTCCTATGTTGTGTGGCAATCACCTTTTTGGACTTTGGAAATATGTCCAGACGCTTGACGTTTTCAACATCTTGCTAGCGTTGTCGTAACTTGTAAGCCCTTCAGATATGTAAGCATGTATAACAATAATAACGAAATACAACACAGCATTTGAATACTGATTCATAGCATACATTTATATCTGACGATACCACCATCCTTTCTCGATCAGCACTTTTTTTAGTCTTTTTTTCGGTGACCGTTAACTCATAGGTGCGTGACTGGGAAACCCAGGGAGTGAGAGAGTGGGAGGTTCGCAAACAGACACACATACAGACACTTGAGGCATGAGAGCACAGCATGGTGAACTATAATGACTCTCAGTAGAGCACATACCTCCACCGAGGCCGCCACTGTCACGATTATAGGGATCTAGTGACCAAAATGATCACGGCACATGTACTTATACTGACCCTCCTTGGCAAACACTAAGCAGCAGAGGCTAGTTGTGCTTGTCAGACCAACAGGATGCAGAGGGAAAGGTGCTGCCCTGGTCATGTGCTCGGAAAAGAGCCAGTTGGAGCAGGAGGCAGAGTGAGGACGAAAGCACATAATGGGCTCTTGGTGGGAGTGTGTAATCCTGAGGGTTTAGAGTCAGACAGAGGTCCAGAGAGCAACATGCAGTACACACTTTGCCTTAATATACTCAGGCTGAGTACAGGGCCACTGACTCTGTGCTTGTGCCTTAAAACTAAACAGCTCTTGTTTAAACAGGGAAGGTCCAAGTGTCTAACAGGAAGTTTATTCTCTGTCCTCCAGCGACAGAAAGTGCTTTGCCCCTCCCCTTCATCCACCCTCCCCTGCATGTCTGTGGAGTTTTTCTGCTTGACCTAGTTGAACGACATGCTGACGAGTGTGCACAGCCTGCAGAGCGAGTGCAGCACGGTCAGATCCTGTCAGTTCAGTTTGTCATAGTGTGAGCACACAATACCATGTTGTAAGATGAAGCTGTGGAGTGTGGAAAAAAAACCTTGATTTCATGTATGCAAAATATTTTTATTTTTTTTTCATTTTACACCAGCTAAACAGGCTTATGGAAATAGTTTCTTTTACAGCTCCAGTGAATTGCTGCCCAGTTGCTCGTTACTCATTTCTCAACGTTGGCTTCTGCCAAGTGGGTGTGGTCCTGTGACTCACAGCTGCAAGAAGCATGGCAGAGTCAAAATTTACAACATTCATGGTGTGTTTCCACTTATGGTTGGCTTTGGTTTGAAGTGAGTGGAGTAGAGGGTTTTTCAGCCTTGCATACTTTTGGATTATTTTATTTTTCAATTTGACTTTCAGATGCACACTATGCCTATTGTTTGTGTTTTTTTTTATTGTTTTCTCCTTTCGTTGGTAGTCGGTCACTTCCTGTCAGGCCCACTGCCACTTGCCAGGAACAAGAGGATCACTGTTCTCTGAAAACACCGTCTGCCTCTGTGTTTTGCTTTTTTATTTTTAAACTTGCGCACACAAACAGACATCAGGAAAATTGAAGGATATGCCCATTTACTACTGATTTTAGGTTGAAAGACACCTGTTTGTCTCCAAATGTAATTCCTTGGAACAGACATAAGAAACCGCCTACTCTGTGATAAACTGTTTGAATCTCCTTTCATCAAACCTCTTCTGTCCCCCCCCCATTTCCTGCTCTCTCTGCTCCATTCCTACCTGTTGTCTCAGTTCCAGCTACTCCACAGCAGCGTTGGAGTTTGAGAAGGAGCACCAGATTGCTCCTGTATACGAGTCGCCCAGGATGTCACGGCGGAGCCTGCGTCTGCAGACCAGTGCCGGTCACTATGGCAACGAGAGCCTGGCCGATAACTCGCAGAACCACGGCAACAGCAGCAGCTACACCAGCACCAGAAGAGAGACACGGTGAGACTAGCGATGGGTTCTAACACTCTCACTGACCAAAGAGTAGCAATATCAGGTCTGCGTTTATATCTGTGTCTGCTTGGACTTGTGGACTTTGACTTTATTTTATTCTGGTGGTGTCAACTTGCCTCTGTCATACTCCTGAGCACGCAGCAAAACTCAAAACTCTACTCATTTCCTGTTTTCTACTCTCCCAGGACGCTGCGGAGCAGAAAGCAGCAGTCCAGCGCAAACTTGCTGTCTTTGTCTCTGAGCCAAGCTGCCACACCGAGGAAAACCCTCTCCTTCTCAGCTGTTAGTACCCCAATTAACAACAGCAGCAGCATTCAGGAAGGCAACAAAGTGTCCGAGGCCTCCCTGCACAGCACCATCATGGACCAGTCCCACCTGAAACGACGCACCATCACCACAACCACCACCACCACCTCTATGTCTGCGGGTGGACACTGGGGTCAGTTGAAGAACAGATTCCATCTCCAATGACCATCAGTGATTGTGCAAGATGTTGACATTACATTTTTTAGCATCTTTAATTGAATTTAAGGAGCATGCAGGACATACAGCTGAAGTTTCTCACTGTTTATCCCACATTCATATATACACAGAGCACCTTTTCAGCTGAAAAACAATGTATGTGGGTATTTAGTTGTGTGGCTGATTGATTCATGTTAGGGGTTAATTCTTTGCCACTTAATTGAACATAGTAATTATAAACCTAAAATAAGTGTATGGTACAATGCCTTGTTACATAGTAAATAAAACCACCCCTAAATTCAGATATATGGCTCATTCTAACTTCAGCGGGTTATCCCTTTTACTTTGCAATGTCGTTGCTTTAATACTTTGTGAAATTTAACTATTTACCTTTTGTTGTTAATGAATGGCTCTTATTTATTGGTGCACATTATTTTCTCCCACAGGGAGGAGCTCCAGCACCGAACACAGTTCATCAAATGTAAACGGCTGTGCCAGCGCGTCAGACTCCCACACCTCACTCGCTAATGGTTACATCTGCAAAGACTGCTCTTTACACTCTCAGGAGATGGACTCGCTTATCACACGATCATCATCATCATCATCTCAGGCTGCAGAAGCTTCCACCGACATCCTCTCCTCCTCCCCTTCTTTCACAAGTATATACTCCAGAGACCGGAGTCGGAGGAGCAAGACAGGTGAGAGGCTGTCATGGTGAACTGTCATATTTGAAACACTGACTGCTGCACTAACACATTGGTCCTTCTGAAAGCTAAATGTTCATATTATTCAGCTGTGATAATGAGAATATCATTGGTTTTGTTGTCTCTGTCCAGGCGTCCTGATGTCTATGTCTAAGACGTGTATACACTACAGCAAACGAGCCCTGGCCCCTATTGTGTCCTTAGTCACTCTGCTCTTCAACAATGTGGTCTGGCTGGGTTCAAGGGCCCGGAGCCCTCCAGGAAAAGGTATGCAAGACGAGATGTTCTTTGCTCTTCATGCATTACCCTTCCTTCTCTCCTTTTCTTCTTCTATCGTTTGCAATTTTTTGCTGAGTCACTCGGATTAGAAGGAGATTCCTAGTGATGTTTAGCTCATCTCTTTTTTTGCAGATAATGTATAATCTTCACTCCCTGGTGGTGGTACAAATTTCTGGTTGAATCATGGTCTTTACCTGTTCCACATTTAACCTACTACCTTTCCTACAATCAGGCATGGCTTTCTGGCGTTTTCATATCTTCTGGGGATTATTCTGTCATCCACTTTACTTCTCCCTCATCCTATCTTCTTATCTGAAGATCTTTGTGTATTGAGCCATGCCTGTTTCAAGTGTGCATTTTGACTAACAGTAAGTGTGGACGAATGTGTCACCAGGTTTTCTTGCTTCGTTGTCGGACTCGTTGAGACAAGCAGTGTCCACCAGTTTTTCCCAACTGTGGCTGTTAAAGCAGACCACTCTCCACAGGATGATGGGCTACAGGGCTAATAGCAATGAAGGACAAGGTACCAGCTGTTATTACAAAGGGCAAAGCTCAAGGGTCACTGCTCCTGACCTCCTCTGCTGCTCTTCTATTAATGAACGTTCTTCTCTCCACCTTTTTTTGCTCTTACCTTTTTGAGAATGAGTTTCATATTGGTATAAAAATGTAAATGTAAACTTAATTTTAAAATGAGACTAACCCTCTTTATAATTTCCCTTTTTCTCTCTGTCTTCACTTTAACATATTATCTTTCTATTTATGAAGGAGGAAGTATACTAGAAACAAAATTAAAACTATACTACGCCCAAAACATTTTTCTTAAATCTGGACAAAACTGTCAGATGATGATTGGAATTTTTTAAATTTGAGTTCACATGAGCTTCACACAGAACTACAGTAGGATGACTCCCTGACTGTAGCCTCACTTATAACGCTTCAGATGTGGTGTTATTTCTAGTATAATTAATTCTGGTTTCTTTCAGAGCTGCAGCAGGATTGAATCCACCCTGTAGCTGTGTTTCACTGCTGTTCTTCTTGTTTTAGTTGTCTGTGCATCCTGTTAACTGTTTTCATGCACCTCCTCCCGATTTCTTCATTACGACAGCTCTTCTGACGCCTCAGTGGTGGCATGAGCATTTACATAACATCGTTTTCTCACGCAACATGTTTTTGTTTAGTAGATAAATATCTTGTATGCACTGTGTGTTGCAGCTCACTCAAGTTTCTGTGGAAGCATGAATGTCAAGGATCTGGTGACAGAAGATGCATCACATCTTAATCTCAATGGTTCCCTCTGTAAGCAGATGCACACACTTTCTCTCTTTCCCTCTTTCTTGTGGCGGCCATGAGTGACAAGAGTTAATAATATGCGTGACCTGTGTGAGGACCAGCAAGCAGAGGTTGTGTGAACTGCTTTAACTAGTCGGCAGCATGTTGACCGTCAGGACCTGCAGATGCTTTTATTCCACTCCACAATTTGTACCAAACTTATTTCAAGGGACCAGTCTAGCACATGGAAATCATTCCAGACATATACAACTTGGAAAATAAAAACAAGTATAACAACTAATTTAACAGACATATGAGAAATTAAGGAAAATACACACAACTATGCAGTCTCAGTAAAACTGACAATAAAAAAAGCTTTTTGGTTCATTAGGGGACTGTTTATAGTGGAGTTATCGAAAAATTCATTCTTGAACAAAGCCAGTGCCACATTTGAATATTAAGGTCAATCATTATGGTTTTTTATTTATTTGTCTTTAATTAAACTGTCAAAGTGGGGAGACGGAACAATAAAGTTGTTTGTCAGTCAGGACACAAAGCTGTGGAATGACGACAGCAATGAGGGTTTTTTTTTTTCATCAAGCTTTGCATGCAAGTGGCTCATTTGTTTTGTTTTTCATTATATACATACAATTTGTTGTTTTGGTTTTAATCATTTCAGATTTTTCTTTGATCATTTGCAAAATTTTGTTCATATTTATTTATTTGTTTAAATTCATCTAATACGTTCACATGTTCATTTACACATCCTTTTTTTTTGTGTTTGCTTGCTGTCCATCATTTTGGCACATGTAGGTGATGACTGTAAAGGGAAGCAGTATTCTGAGACACACACCATCCTCCTCAAAAAGTCCTCCAGGCCTCGTCGCCTTGTAGGGGCACTGTGGAGCGTCCTAGCTTATGCAGGTTAACCACCACTTCTCTTAATGTTGCTGACCGTCTGTAAATATACAGTTACAAGGATAAGTTTAGTTCTGATATGTTTATAACTTGACTACCTTTGTATCAATGAAGCTGCTGCAGTTGGATTCGTTAAAAAAATGTTTTTTAAAATATGTCTTCCAGGTTACTGCCTCCTCCAGCCAGGATACTGCGTGGTGAGAGCAGGCAACGCTTTGGGATCAGGGGTCAGCACAGTGGCACATAAGATGCTCTCTCTCTTCTGGATGCTCCTGGCAGCTCCAGGTTGGTGGGCTTTTTTTTTATCTCCTTAGGAAAACACGTATTCTGCTCCTTTGTTTGGCAACATGGTCTGATTATGTTTTGTTT
Organism: Scophthalmus maximus; assembly: GCF_022379125.1. Classification (NCBI taxonomy): domain Eukaryota; kingdom Metazoa; phylum Chordata; class Actinopteri; order Pleuronectiformes; family Scophthalmidae; genus Scophthalmus; species Scophthalmus maximus. Next base: position 11,348,993 of record NC_061531.1, on the reverse strand, counting down.
TTTTCGTGGCCTCAATGTGTCTTCTGTATTTTTTTCAATCGACCCAGAGAGGGCAGGCAGGGGACTTCTGTGGTTTCTTGCAACAGGATGGTACCAGCTGGTGTCTCTCATGTGTCTCCTCAACGTCTTCTTTCTGACCCGGTAAGAGCCTGTCTCCCACTTTCCTTCTGAGCCTTAGGGTGTTGCAAAGCATAGAGAGAATCTGACATTTTGTTCTGGTACTGTTATGTATTAATAAGAAACAGTTTCCTCATTTATTTCACTGTTTCAAGTTTTGTAGTCAAGTTTAAGTTTGTCTTGTGTATTCAACTTGTTTCCGCTGCCCCCATGTGGCAGAAAATAATCAGTTATGGTAGGTTTGAATGTTCAAATTATGGGATTTTTCATTCATATTCAGTAAGATTTAATGACTGCTTCAACAAAAATAGTGTAAGAGAGTTACCTTTTAGAATAGAACGGATGAATAGACGGCTGGCAGTTTTGCTGGCTGGCATGTTTCCTTTGAGTTTTGACTGTGTTGATTCATAAATTCTATCTGTCTTTTGAAATTTGTTTGTGTTAATCGGTAAAGTGTGTAACTCTGTGTTTTAGATGCCTTCCCAAACTCTGGAAGCTCCTGCTGCTCCTTTTGCCTCTCTTGCTCTTCCTGGGTGAGTTTATAAGAGCTCTGTGCTCATGTCATTTATTATAGGTGAAACATCTCACATCTAGTGAGCACATACAGAGAACAAGCAGCCAGTGGTGAGGCGGTCTACATTTTTATAAGCAGCACATCTCCAGAGCATGTTTCAAATCCAGTACCAGATTCAGGTCAGCCCCTCTGGGATTCGTATGAGTTCCATTCTGTGGTTCAGCCTGGTTCATACTAATTTATGCAAAAACATGTTCAAATTTAAACACATTTTTTTACTTTGTTACAAGACATCTATTGCATGAGTTCTTGATTCTGTCTGTGCTTGCTCAAGTACTTAATGCAGCTATGATTATATTTAGGAACATATTTAAACAGCTTTCTTTTTACAGCTGCAGCTTTACAGTGTATTACATGTAAATATCCTTGACATCATGTATGTTGTTCTATACATATTTACCCACATTCAACCCATTTGATATTTTTATCTTTGCTAGAATTTAAAATGCTGAAATTCTGAAGGGTTTGAAAGTTTACTGTATATGTTATGATTCATGATTGTCCAAACCTGCAGGGGAGCGAGTTGTCAACTTTCACTATCCACTGTCTTTGTGCAGCATTATGGCTGTGGGGTCCGTCCACTTCTGCCCTACTTGCCTACCTCCCTGCCATTAACCTAACTGAGTGGCGTCGTGCGTCTCCCTTTACCCTCCTGTCTAACTTGGTGCCAGCCTCTGCACCTCCAGTTCCTGCCTATGTCTCCACAACAGAGACTCCACTGGAGCAGAGCCCAGCCACCCCAGTCTCACAGGCACCGGTAAGATAAATAACAGTATTATCATAAAGTACTGAGTGAATGTTAGTATAAATGACCACATACATATAAAGTATCTTGCGGTTCAAGCATTTTCAACTTTAGACTTTTTAATGACCACGCTACTTTTTCCCTTTTTTACAAATGCACACAAACACAGTAAGAGTTACATGCCATAATGTGTCTTTGTAGCTTTTTTCTCCTAATTTCCACCATTATCCTCCTCTCTGTTCGCTCCTTGATTCTCCTCCTCAGCCAATCCTTCCAACAGCGGCAGTCTCCACTGTGGATTTGGAACGCCTTGAACGTGTGGAGCAGCAGCTGGCGCTGCTGTGGACACAGGTCCAGCAAGGTGACGAGAAGCAGGAGCAGCATCATGGAGACGTTCTGGGTCTCTACGGCACCCTGAGGGAGCAGCTACACACTCAGACCAACAGGGAGAGCCTGGGACTGTGGGTGTCCTCTCTGCTGGAGCAGAGGCTTGGCATCCTGCGAGGAGAGCTGGAGCAAGAGAACACACACAGGGCACAGGTATGAGAAATTATATTGCTGAAAGGTTTGAGTTACAAGAGGAAATTTACACGCATCTCAATATTTTCGCTTTATCCCTTTGTCATGCAGAGTGAAGAGCATCAGAAACTGCAACAAGAGAGTCAGACAGCACGACTGTCTGAGTTAGAGTTGCTGCTCAGTGCTCTGGCTGCCAGGACTGAGGTATAAACAGCATGTTCACTGCTTTTCCATTGAGAAAACAACTTGAAAACATGCCTGCAGAATGCATGGGGAAATGTGGCAAGAGGGGGGTAGAGACAGGTATTTAGTCAGATCTGGTTGTTTTTGTGCCCGGTCTTTATACAATGAAGCAGTGGTGTTGTAGCAAATATCTCATAGAAGTATGTTCCTGTTAAGTTTTCATCATGAAGGTCAACAGGGCCAAAAAAGCTTTTCATTTTGAGATAGTAATGTCCCTTTTTTAAAAATCTGTCATTAGGGGTTTCTAAATTATGAAAGTGAAGGTTTGCCTCTTGTGATTTCTTAATGCTTATCCATGTCATGTGTTATAGGAGGTGCAGCAGAAGCAGCAGCAGTATGAGCACGAGAAGGAGGAAAAAGAGAAAGAGGTTGTCATTTCAGTGGAAGACACAGCACCTATAAGGTATTTACACCACGGCACTTAAACTGTCATATGTTGTAATATTTTGTAAAGCAAGTTCTTCAAGACTTTTTCAGCTCACATGAAGATTATCCTTTACCTAGTGTGGGTGTACAGCAGGAGGACCATGATGCTCTGCTCGCAGAAGTGCAGAGACTTGAGGTCGAACTGGGTAAAATCAGACAGGACCTGCAGGGTGTTGTGGGTTGCAAGGGAAAGTGTGAGCAGCTGGACAACCTTCGGGAGACGGTAACTAACACGGATAATGAGCCCTGTAACATTTAGTTAGTCTAGTTAGTCTTTCCCTTGGTGTGAACATTTTCTAGACATACAGTTTCCATTAAATGTCTTTTTTCCGTTATGTTTCTGTCATTCCCTTTCCCAGATAACAGCCCAGGTGTCCTCTCAGGTGCGTAAGGAGTTGCAGGTTCTTTTCTTTGGCCGTGGTGAGTCAGGGGAGGTGCCTGAGTCTCTAATCTACTGGCTGTCCCAGCGCTACGTGAGCACAACCGACCTGCAGGCCTCACTGGCCGCACTGGAACTGGGCATCCTGAGGAACGTGTCTCTGCAGCTGGAGCTTAACAGAGCTCAGACCCTGGGTGAGGCAGAGTCTCAAGCCAAGACCATCGTTAAGACAGTAACTGGGACTGTCCAGCACGCTGTGTCTACGGAGGGAATGACAGAGGGGGTAATCAACATAGACTTCAGAACATCATCATCACTATGGATTTCCAAATTAATCACATAATCTTAGCTGAGCTCAGTGAAATTGTTGGTTTGCGATGTGTTTGAGGCTGTTATTTAATCTTTAACACTTGTGTCATGGTGTCCAGCAAGTGAAGCTGATCGTCCAGAACGCTTTGAAGCTCTACTCCCAGGATCGAACAGGCCTGGTAGACTACGCCCTGGAGTCTGGCGGTAAGAAGGAAGCCTTACATTGATTTTTAGGACCTGTCCATCCTGGACCAGTAGTTAGTCGTACAATGTTGAGGTCGTGGATAGGCGGACTGCAGTTCAAACCCACATGCCTTCCTATCTGGTACTAACTGATAAATCATTGATAATAAATGATGTTAATGTTTGAGACTGTTTTAAATTGTGAACATAAAAAGAAGAAGGGGAAACCCAAGCTACACTTAATTTCATATTTCGAAAATTGTTTAAAATCTCTTTATTTTATTTTAAAATAACCGGACCTCTTTGGATTTTGATTAAATATTTTAATTGAATACCCCTACTATACCAGTTAGAAGGGGTTAGCATTCTGTTAGCAGTTCTATAACTCTGTTCAGTGCTGTCATGTATGTGTCTTATGTAACAAGGGTGCAGGCATAAGCCAGACTCAGGGACAACAAGGTATTAATGGCGCAAGGCTCAGGCTCCATTGTCAGGTCTGTAACTGAGCGGTCTGTTGACCTACATGGGAGACTGACCTTGCAGTGAGTGTGGACATTGAAACTCTGCTAGCTTAGTGGTTTGGACACACCATAAAATGACAACCACCTTTGTTCGATTCCATCACCCTCTCTCTCTTCCCATGTTTTGTCTCTATATATTGATACAGGTTTAAATCTGGAAAAAAAAGAGCAAGACTTGGTCACATAACATAAATGAATGTGCACCATGAGCATCAGCATAACTTAGCTGTGTAGTATCATACAGTTTGAAACTCAACAGTCATTGTAAAGTATATTAATAACTTTATGAAAATGCCTTAGACACAACCCCTTCCTCTGTGTGTGCAGGTGGCAGCATCCTCAGTACCCGCTGCTCTGAGACATACGAGACCAAGACGGCCCTCATGAGTCTGTTTGGCCTGCCACTCTGGTACTTCTCCCAGTCGCCACGTGTTGTCATTCAGGTGAGCCATTGAAACATTTCTCTTTTGCTGATAATGAAAAGATCCTTGGTCTAAAATCTCGAGTGGGGGATGACTTATGTACTAGAGTATTTATCATGTAATGGGTTAGGGTGGGAAATATAATTGGTTTGTAAGAAGACTTGGTCATGAGCTTTGGCAGCTAATTATGAAACTCATTTTTGTATTTGTCCCTTTTTTTTTCTTCTTTAGCCTGATGTGTATCCAGGTAACTGCTGGGCGTTTAAAGGCTCTCAGGGCTATCTGGTGATCCGACTGTCCCTGAGGATCATTCCCACATCCTTCTGCTTGGAGCACATCCCCAAGGCCTTGTCCCCAACTGGAAATATCACCAGTGCCCCTCGCAACTTCACAGTTTTCGTAAGAAAATACAGACATCAAAACCTTAAAGTTGCACACTAATTCAAAGCAAGCATCACTGATTAATGTTCATTTATATTCAGGGTCTAGATGATGAGTTACAAGAAGAAGGGAAGCTCCTGGGACACTACATATACCAGGAAGATGGGGACTCACTGCAATCATTCCCTGTTATGGTAACTGTAGAAGCACCTGCTAACCTATTGGGAATAAAAATCAGTTCAACGTTGATGCTCATGTGCTGAATATTTTACCTTCTACTTTCAGGAGCAGAATGACAAAGGCTTCCAGATCATCGAGGTGCGGGTGCTATCTAACTGGGGTCACCCAGACTACACCTGCCTGTACCGCTTCAGAGTCCATGGAGAACCTCGGCCTCAGTGAACCAACCACTACCATACACACTCATATCTGAAATATTGCCCCATCTGTACATAGCTCTTGCCATCTTCTTAAAATCGGAGGGGACTCGGTGGCACTTTGTGGACGTTTTTGTATGAAAGCCATGAAAACACAAAGGTTGTGTATTGATAAAGGAATGTGCCCGGACTGAATCATGAACACGCTTTTTTTTTTTTTTTATACTGAAAGAATAACAGGAAAGTCTATGTGGATTGTCGGTGTTGTAGAAGAGGAATAGAACCACGGAAGAAGCTAAAAGCCCTGTCCCCTTTTTTTGTAAAAGGCCTCTTGCACTGAATTAGCCCACGAGGGCTCCAGCCCCCACAGCAGACAAATCCCCCCACCTCTGGCTACAGGAAGGTGGAAGCCTGAAATGGGGGAGTAGACTCATCTCCACCATTTCCTCAGACACTGCATCTTAGTCTGATTTGGTTTTTGTTGTCATTCATCTGTATTTAACTTTATTTTCCTGGTAGTCGGGATTGCACCTTTTTTGTGTGGTGCTGCCCAGGCATGTCGCTCCCTTTTGTTTCCGTCAGGTCTCTGCAGTGAGTTGAGTTGAGCTGAGCTGTGTGAACGGTCTGCTGCACTGGAACACACTCACGGTGGGTTTATACTGGACATGCAAGCTTCACAACATTCAACCTTGGCATCATGCATACACAGCCATGATTTAAGTTTGTTTTTTTATTTTTGAAACTGAACATTCTGCCTATGGAAAAGCTCTGAATGTTTTCTCAAGTGAAGGCTTGATGCAAGTCGTCCTTTAACTTCACAGCAACATCATATAAACTCTGACCCCCCCTTTGTGTCCGGAGTATTTGGAGGCTCTTTACTTTGTACATTTGACAAAATATGTGTATGGCCGTGGATGGACTCCAGATTTGATGCTAGCATGTGACTCTACAGAACCGTACTGTTCGACTTTTTCATGCATCGTGTGTCCTCTCTGAAAGTTTTAGTCCTGTGCCTGGATCTCAAATTAGAAATCAATGTTGAAACCCTAAATAATATAACTTCTCCTGTAGACAAGTGATTTTCTTTTCTGTTTCCATCAAGACGAAACTCTGTCCCTCGAGCTCAGTTATAAACGTCCTCCTCACACCGGCTCCCTCTATGCTGAAACCCTGAAGGAATGTAATCTGTATATTTTATTGTTGATAGTTGGTCCTTTATATCTGCTTTTATCAGTGTTGCTTTATAAAAAAAAATCATCCTGTCATTATCATTATTATTGTAATACTATTATTTCTACTGTTACTCAGTGTGGGGGGTTTTTTGGGGGGGGGGGGTGTTGATGGTGTCAGAGGATGCACTGCAATAACTTGTCATAGAAATGTTTTACACAAGTCTTCAAGGTTTGTTTTTTAAAAAAGGGGTTTGTGTAGTCACCACTTTTGGTCGCAAATATGAGGACGTCTAAGATGTAATGTATAAAAGATATTTTCTTCCCAATCTTATTTATTAACAAGTCAATTAGTTCCTGCAATATGAGTTACTGCAATGTATATTTTGTGAAAAGCTATTCAGTGCATTTTGGAACCATGTTGGGATTATTATTTTTTTCTTTTCTTTTTTTTTTTTAAAGATAAATGGCTATTTTTGTTCAGTCATGAGATGACTTAACTGCTTTGGAATATATTCCAATAAAGACTTTAATTTTGAAGAACCTCCCCTAAATAATACAATCATGGCCGAAGACTGATATTACTATTTCCATCTAAAGCCTTCTTTTTTGCTTTACTAAACTTCTAGAAAAAAAATTATATTTACTATGCAATACTGGTGTTTGTTGTCAATCCATAGCAGATCCTTAACTCCTAATTTAGAGACCTTAATCTTAACATTTTGGCGCCTGTTATAGTAGTCAGAGATTTGAAATGTCTGTCAATTTGAAATTGATAATCCGACAATGTAAGGGTTACACAACTTTCCTCTTAATTTACCAGGAGGTTCTAGTGTATTAAATGTTAATTTCTCTCATTATTTAAGCTACTTAAAACATTTCAGATCAAGTAAAAAGAACAAAGTAGTCACCATACCATAACGTGACTTAATAAATAAAGTAAGTAAGCACCTAACCAGTATCTTAAAGTATACAAATTAGTGGAGTACAAGTTACCATACCTACCCCAACTGTTGTGGAGTACAAGTGCAGAGTAGCAGAAAATGGAAAGAATAATATTTCTTCCCAATTCTGGTATTTAATAAGTAATTTGTAAAGGCTTCTACCTCAAACAAATACATTTCTTCATGGTTTCCTCACGATTTTACAGTAAGGCAAATGTAGAAAGAAACACTTTTATTAATTTATATGACAAACAATTCAAATCCTGCTTCCAAGTCCTCAAAAGGTGTAACTGTAAATAGCGAGTTGTGTGCTGCTCTCTAGTGGCAAATACAGGCACTACAAAATTAGAGGATTGGTGCCTCATCGAATCTTCGTCGGTGAAAACGGCTCAAAAGGATATTTGTTGATTTTTAGACGTATGGATTGAAAATAAGATTTACAAAAACATAGCTTTGATTATTGTAAACGCCGATATAAACCACTACGGACACGGGACACATCTACCCGATCCGCAGCAGCAGCAGACCTTTTAAGAAAACTATCACTATTGCAGCGCTCAGGTATGTTGCGCTTTATGCAACTAGTAACCCTGTTAGGATTCGTCAAACTATGATCATAAGAGAGAAATATGGTATGTTCATCGTTTGTGCGTGTTTTTCTTTTTCTGCTGCTTGAAGTCTTCTCTTGTAGTTCCAACTTGTGTTTACACCGGAAGTTGCTAGCCCGGGAAGCATTACTACTTCCTTCGCAACCAAACGGTCCTTGACGACCGTTGCAGAAAACAAGCAGAATAATGGCGAAGACAATCGGCGCCAAAAAGTCACTTTGGAAACAAGTGTGTGAAGGTAATTGTTTTATTTGATTGAGCATTAAAAAAAAATTTAATTGAAAGTAAATCAAAACTTGTACCTTTTTTTTTGGTGTGTGTTTTTGTAGAGTATGAAGCTGAGCAGCCCAGTCCTCCCAGTGCGGAGTGGACAGATAGCGGCTCGGTGAGCACCCAGTGGTCCCAGTACAGCGCCAGCACACACTCCCCGGTCTTCTATGGACTCACCACAGCCAAGGTGAGTTGGACAGTCACATCTACAGCGCCACACTAGAAAGGGGAAGTTTCCAACTGGAGAGCCGGCTTGAGTTGGGATGAAGAAGCTGAAGGAGTATGAAGAGTTGGCGAAGTGACGATTGAGGAAAACGTTGGATACTTCAGGAAAGTAGCAGCGCCGTTTAATGAGAGTCGAGACAACGGAAGTCGAAAATATTTGCACCTCACGTGACTCGTGTGTTCCCGGAAGTTCTTGGCGCGCAATTCGAATCCGTTATTCAGAGCGACAGAACTGCGATTTTTGGTAAACAGTAGTCAATAAATGTATCGATTTACAATAAAGCAGAGCGACATGCCTATGTAGTTTTCTTAAATCACAAATAATCATAATACACTAACTAACATGCTTTAATGTGCATTTTAGATTTGATTCAGATGTGCTGATCATATACAATCTCATTATTTAAACGTCTAACCCTTCATAAGTGCAACACAGACCATTCTGCTGCTACTCAAATGTTACGTTACTTAACACTACCACGGATCAGTAAAAAGAAATACTTCAGTTATTGAGAAAAAAACTTTTTTAAAAAGCAGTTGTTGTGAGTGCAAGTGGTTGTTTTCTGTGAATTGCTTTAGTTTGTGTTTGCTTACTTTGTGTGTGTGTGTGTGTGTTGTGTGTGTGTGGGGGTGTAGTTAGAATTTTGTGCAGTTGTAAAATCAAATCAAAACATTCCACTATGATGCAAATGTGATGTCATCCCCGTTGATGCAATGGTCAAAGGATCAAAAGCCACACACACATTCCTGTGATCTGTGATCCCATCGCATGTACTGTAACCGGTAGTGAAGCCTCTCAGAACCCCATTTGAATTATAGCAGACACAAGAGGCGCAGACACTGAGTTTCTTGACCCGAAAATAAAAAAAAACGGTCCGAGATCACCACCCGGAAAGATGAGCACAATTTCTTGAGGAACTCTTGCTCTTGGGCAAAATGGCAGGAAAGTACGGCGTGCTAGGCAAAGCTGGCGACGTTCCCCACCTGCTCAAAAAGGAGAAAACCTATCCAGCCAGGGATCAGCTGCAGTCGAAGGTGAGGGAGAATTTTGCCAACTTTCCAGAGATGGCAGAGTAAACAGATTTTCTGGTACAGACTTTTCGGAGAGTGAAATAGCTCATGAGAAGGACATTACTTTTGAACAAGTTGAACACAAACTGTCCTAATTGAGCTGAATGCTTTGATGTTTGAATGATGTACTAGGCCGTAAAAATGTCAGTGTTTCCCCTACCATTGAATTGGGAGGACGCCCCGCCCCCCCTGAAATGTCAAATTGATTTTATTCAAAAAAATATATATATTTTACATATAGTGTCAAGCAGAAGTCATTTCAGGTCACTTTCGTTATACATCTTATTCCTAATTCCTGTATGAAAGATTGTGGATGAAACTTAACGTGATTTGTGAACCCTAACCCGAACCTAACTACCCCCCCAACCCGTAAACCTAGGGGAAACACTGAATGTGGAAGGAGAATAACATGCGTTGTAAATGCTTCCATCTTCCAGCATTCACACCAATAAACGTGATTGTTGCTGAATAACATCGAGCCTTCACACCAATCAGTCTGCTGTATTGTCTTTGAAATAATGACTACGGTCTCTGGTTCCAGTAGGTGTTTGTGGATGATGATCCTCTGAGAGACTTTGACCCGCTTCTTTCCCACCCTGCTCTCGCTGGTTACTCCTTGTTAGGAAAATCTACTCCACTGAGCCAGAAGCATCCATCAGTAGCACAAAGTACATCGGCTCCACAACTCCAACGTAAGAAGCTAGACCTACACTTCATGACAATTTCATTATTACCGAAAGACCAACTTATATTCCACAGCTGAAATCATTAGTTGATTGACAGAAAATAATTAGTTTGAGTCATTTTATAAAGCACATGTAAAAAAAAAAAAAAAATCTGCTGCCAACTTCTCAAATGTGAATATTTTCCCATTTTTTTACTTTTAGTCAGACAAAATCAATACATTGTAATGAAAATAATAAATGCTGAAAAAATGATTGGTATTTTTCTCTTGTATTTCAGACACTGAGAAATCAAAACATATTAAAATAAGATGTATTGATGAAAATAATCGTTGGTTGCAGACTTACTGTACTTCTGTGATGGGATAGCATGACCTCTCTGTGTGTGTGTGTGTGTGTGTGTGTGTGTGTGTGTGTGTGTTTGTGTCAGATCCTGTCACACGGTTCATGGAGAGGAAGGTGTTCCCAGTGCTGTTGCCTGGACTGGAGGCTTTGTTGGGAGAAGCTGTGACACACGGCTGTTTCAAGGTCTGAATTTCATCTGATAACATCTAGCAAATTCAGAAACTACAGGGAGATGATTTTTCTAAATGATCACAGATTGATTTAAAACACAGAATACATTTACTTCAGTACTGTACCTTAATGAAAATTAGGTACTTCACTCGAATATGTTTCCATTTGATTCCACTTTATACGTCCAGTCCAGTACATTTCAGAGGAAGATATTGTGCCTTTTAATGCTCTGCATTTGTCTGTTGTCTGTAAATATTAGCTACCTGTCCCATTACTGTTTTTCGTACCTTTCCGGTCCAGTGAAAACCATGTATCCAAAAGTGAAGGAGAAAGTGTTGCTGTGTTGGTGTGCTGTTTTTTTTTTAAATCGCTCATTAAAGTGGTATTTAAGATAATAGATACGATTTTAAAACTAGTTTAACAAGAATATATATATAGTATATATTATACTTTATACTATCCATTACAAAACTGGTAATTCACAGCTGTAATTATTCATTAGTTCGCTGATAATAATGATCATTTGAAAAATATGAAACATAGTCATTTATTGGATTACCAAATATATGAAGTTATTTCAATTTGCTTCCCCTGCTAACACATACACATCGGAAATTGTAATCTGACGATATGATGTACAATAATGTAACAAGGACAAGAGCCAAATAAACTTTGTTAGTGGTTTGTTGAGTTTTAATAATAATAACTTTTTTCCTTGCTTTTACTAAAGTGAGAATTTTCTCCTGTATGTTACGTGGCATTGATCACCTTCTTTTGTGTTGTAGCGGAAAGTAACAGCATTCAACCCATGTGACTTCCTAACTGAGTGGCTTTACAAGTAAGGCCCTCCACTCTCTCCACATCTCTCTCTTCACTCCATAACACTCACCTCCCCCCAGAAAGTCCCTCCTGTGTCATACTGTAAGTGCCGGGTGTGGGAAAAACCCGAGTGTGTGTAATGTGTTTCCATCCTTTCTCACTCTTCCTCTTCTTCTTCCTCTTCCCTCAGCCATAACCCCCGCAGGCAAGGACAGGCCCCAGTGAACATGTGTGACATCCCCTTTGTCAAGGACTGGCTCAGCATGCAGTGAGTGTCTCTTCCACGTGTCACCTGTCTCACACACACACACACACACACAAACACACACCCACACACACACACACACTCTACAGCTCTCACCTCCAGAATCATTGTTTGTCAAGAAATGAAACTGCTCTGTTTTATTTGAAAAATTCTCATTGACATTTTGGAGTTTCGTGGTCACCACGATCTTGTCCAATCTCCAGGGTCTACAACAAAGACTAAATTTAAGTTATAACATTCACAGATACATGCTGTGAATGTACATTTCGCCATGTTGCCTGTCTCTCTTGTCACAGTTTTTCCTCATTTTATTTCTCCCTTTATCCTAAGCCCCAGACGTCCCGTCCCTCTGTTTCTACTGCTGAGTGAGGAACAGGCTGCTCTGCTCATTCAGGCTTTCTGGAGGGGATACAAGGTACACTGGACATGACAAAGCAAATGTGGTGTTTACATACTTCCTGCCCAACCTTTATGAAAGGACTAGAACAACGGATAGACATTTTTTTTATAATTTAACCCAACACATAAACTCAAACAACTCAATATAAAAGCCTGGAAGAAAATGTTTCTTAAACCTTGATGCATATTTCATTACAATGTATATGAAGCTATCACTTTACATGTTTACATAAGTCACACTGAAGAAATGTATTTTTTAAATTCAGAAGCATGAAGGAAACCTGCAATTACCACACACAAACACCAAAATGTGCGTGCGTGTGTGTGTGTGTGTGTGTGTGTGTGTGTGTGTTAGGATACAATAGGCGCCCTGCTGTGTGTGCATTCGCCCACAGTGGGATCTTGTTGTATAACTGTATCCCGCTGAAAAACCTCCTCTTCAACAGGGACCGCAATTTCATTCAGCAGCTTGATTATGTCATCAGTGATGTCGGGGGTTTTAATTCCCTCCTGTGTGGGCATCATTGGTCTGAAGTGCACTGTGCTTCGATATAAATAAACATACACAGACACTACCAGAGGAAAACAGCTGCAGTTTCTCCACGAACAGATAAGCCCAGTCTCCTGTCGTGTCAGGATGCAAGCATGTGTCATGTTTTTGTTTGTCTCACTAGAAGCTCTTTCTTTTTTCTCTCTTATCCTTCATGCTTGTGGGAGGATTAACTTCAACAGAGAGGAAATTGAGAGGAAAAGATGCCAGCTGTGCTGTCATGTACAATTAATGCTCTGAAAATATGCTTTTGTATGCAGTTGATTTTGTGGGAGTGTGCATGAATAGCATGTATCCAGATTTGCACCTCTTTTACACCAGCAGAGGGCAACAACTCCTCTTTTTTTTCACTTTATCAACACAAAATCTCATTTACCTCCGCTCAAGTAGGGTGGCAGCAGTGAGCCAGCTGCCTGTCACTTCTCTCCATTTTTAGGCTGAACTAAGAGAGGTTCAGTTGGGCCACTGATAGCACTGCAGCCAGACACCCCAAGGGATTTATACATGTGTATATATATATATATATATATATATATATATATATATATATATATATATATATATATATATATATATATATATATATGTATATATATATATATATATATATATATATATATATATATATAAAAAAATAAATGACACAGCCAGACAGAGACGGAGTCATTTAAGAGAGAATGGGAGGCTGAAGGATACAGCTCAGGCTGTGTTTGGAACATTTTTGGATGAATGGATGGATGACAGAAAGGGAGGGAAGAGGCAAGAGGATGTTGCAGAGCGGCCTTGGAACAGCAAATAGGACAAGAGGGAGGGAAATGCGGCATTAGCAACATTCAAGAGGCACAAGGATGCTGTGAACGCAGCACAATCATATTCCTAAGTTGAGGCCTGGCCTCCTGAACACGCAGAGGAACATGACTTATTTAAGATACACATGGTGGAGTTATTTAAGGGAGGCACTGAGGCAAGGTCTTGACAGGCGTTGTAGTTAACGGCACAGTGGGTAGCAGATGAGACAAGGGCATGAACGCAAACAATCAGCTGTGCAGCCCTTGATGCACTGTAAAACCTCATTGGTTTCTGTGTTTGTATTTATATTGTGTCTGCGGGTTTCTGTTTCCATGTGAACGTGTGTGTTTGCAAACAGCATGTGACTATTCAGTGATATAATTTATTTCCTCTCCCATTATGAATGCGTGCTGAAAAAACTCTCATTGTGTGCTATTTTGGTTTGATGATCTCACATCTAAGTGAACAACAACAAGTTGAATGTCACCACAATCTGTCTGTTTAAGTACTTGAGAATATTTTTGAGGGTTTTACTAGAGAGTATAATAGGATTATGGGATTTTGCTATAGAAAAACACTCACACACAAAAAAACATTTCACTAAATGAGGAATATGAATTTGTGTGTTTTTTAATACTTCCCTAAATATAATAACATGGATATATTGAGATAAGGCCTTGATAATTATGCTGATATACATTTTTACCCAAGTTGCACACACCTCTACTTTTATCAATATACTCTGTTCTCTCCTGCCCCCCTCGTTCTTTCACTGTCTTCTGTTATATAACCTGCCTGACGCAGCGCTGACTGCAGAGGGGGTGTGTGTGTGTGTGTGTGCGCGTGTGTGTGCGCGCAACGCATGTGTGTAAGAAAGAGAGACAGACAGAGATGAGGGACAAGGATGGAGGGTATTTTCGTAGATGGCAGTTTTATCCTTCCATTATTAATCTTTTTCATCAAAACATTGAGGACTGGAGAGGAGTAGCGGTAAAGATGGTACATGCAGATGCACGCACACACACACACACACACACACACACACACACAAGCTCACATAAGCTCACATCTACGACCCAGACAAATGCGACTGTCTCTTGTTTCATTCGCATAGAGCTATGAAGAGTTGCTATTGGCCTTAACATATTACATAATCTTCTTTACACTGTGTGCCTCAGCCTAACTCTAATCCACTCATCCATGCCTACTGCTGTAATTCACACATACTGTATGTACATGCACAGACACACAGTCACTACACACACACACACACACACACACACATACTCAATCCACTGATCGGTAAGACTTCTCAGGCTCTCTCAAGTCTAGTCAGCTGAGTTTGAGAAATGTGGTAACTGTTTGATAAACAGGTTTTACAATGAGACTGTCAATATTAGGGGGTTGTGGTCAGGTAGAGATGAGGCTTTTATCGTAATCACTGTCTACAGTTACAGTTTTATTAAGCTTCACACTGTGGTTGACCACATCCTGGCAATAGTCTTCCCTTACGTAGCATAATAAATCACATTCTAGTCCACCCAAGTCTAGCTTGTTTACTTTTTTGAAATAGAAAACTTGACATTTTCCGAAAAATGCTATTTCGCTTTCTGGCGGAGAGTTTGATGAGAGGGTTATGCAGACAGGGTAAAAGTGTTTTTGCCTGCTGATACTGTAGATGATTACATTGATATTTGGTTCTGAGGGGAACCACTGTGTAATGCACCATAAAAAATAAGTTACAGGTTTTGTAGGTAATTTTTTACTCATTTTGACTGAAATATCAGGCCAGTAACAACCCAACATGTCTGAGGAAACTACTTTTGGACTAGCAGGCCCAGCTATTGTCAAGAATTGGGGCACTGGGAGTACTGAGTGGTATTTCACTTGACATAAACTATCAGAGCTGGTTAAAAAATCTCTCTCTCTCTCACACACACGCCCACACCAGACACACACACACACATACACACACACACACACACACACACACACACACACACACACACACACACACACACACTTAAACACAAAGAGCTGTACAGTCAACAGCAGAAGTAGGTCTGTGATTCCAGCTGAATGATCTGAGGGCAGAGATAAATGAATGGTTTGGATTCAGGTCCTGTGTTAAGTCAGTGACAGGTCACGTGCAGTGGCATTCATGCAGAAAATATGTCACAGGCACTCAGGACGTCCAGTAACTGCTGGCTCTGCTTCGTCCTCACTTCTCCCTCCTGCAGAGGTCCTGTAGGGGCATGCTAGTCCAGAATCAGATAGATGGGCCATAGTATGAAGGGCCTATGCTGGTAGCCATGGTAAGACTACTTCCAGTCTTGTTTTCCTTTAAGTGTTCTCACAAAAGACAGTATAGTGTTAAAGTGTAGCCACAGAATTAGATCACAGGATGCGTGGCTGGTCAAACCTTGATGGAAGCATCGATCAATAAAAAGATGACAGATAGGCGGGTGGATGGAGTGTGGTGAGTGGCTAAAGAACACGGCAGCTCTTGTCTTTGTACAGCCTGTCAGTGTGGCTGGTGATGCAACTGCAGCTAGTCCCCCCCGAACAGGAGCCATTGTGCTGCTGCAGAGTGTGGGACTGGGCGAGGAGCTCAGTCTCACAGGCGGCTTTGCACAGAAAGGGGAGCAGCTCGAAAAAAGGCTGTGCAGTGGGATTGAAGTGTCTGCGTGTGTGTGTGTGTGTGTGTGTATGAGAGAGAGGGAGAGTGAGGAGGGCAAGCTGTGCACAGTTTGTGTTTCTGTGTGGTTGTGATACAGGGGTCTGTGCTTGTGCTTTGAGAGACAGAGGAGGATAGAGTCCCTCTTTTTAGTGTTCTGTGCTGCTGCGTTTGCTTGTGCTTTTGCATGTCAGATGAGCATGTGAGTGCACGCAGCCTCACAATGTCTCGCTGGTTTTTCTAATCACTCTAATCCCAACATTCATGCATACACACAGCATGAGAGCACCGACTCACGTGCACACTGAAACAGACCCGGTCACGTGTGCAGTGGTATGGGCCATTAGCAGCACAATAAAGTATTATCAAAGGTTCATTATTAATTATATGTCATGTTTATTTTTAAGGAGGAATGGATGAAAAATTTACAATTTGGTGTCATAAATATATTCAAATGTGCTCTCACGAAACATTAATTACACAGAGAGACTTAAACCAGCTTCATGCATGCAGTCAAAACAATAGCTCCCCCCTGCTAATCAGCTGTGCTGATGCACGCAGACAGGCTTCAAAATGCACACGCACACACACACACGCACACACACACACGCACACTGAGCTCAGCTGTTTTTCTCCTGCTATCATACACAAAACTGTCAACGTCCTGTAGCCATCTTCCTACGAAAAGAGAAATAAAACTGTTTGTTTTTTATTTATCTGCATGACATATAGTAAAGCATCTAAGGAGTCTAACAGCCATGAGATAATTCTATCATTTAGGAGACGCTAACGGTAACAAAATCAAACCTGCAGGTTTAAGGTTTCGGCAACGCAACAGAAGTGACACAGAGAAGAAACAGCCACACAGACTCAGGTTAACACACACGTGCGATGGTGCGGAAACACGAATGACTCCAGAGCTGTCACCCCCACCCCTTATTTTCTCATTCCTCAAACCATCTCATATATAACAGGCCCACTTTCATAGCCACTGTGAATGGCAACAGACTATTGTCGCCACACAAGCAGGCACTCGTGGGAAAATGTAGGGGTCGAATGGAGAGGGAGGAGCAGGAGGGAAACAAGATTGGGGAGAGGAGAGGAGGGAGAGAATACAGAGTAGAGAGGAGAGCGGTGGGTTGAGAGGGTTGATGTGCTGTAGAACGGGATGTTGGTATGAGAGACAGTATCTGAGGGGAGAGGAACACCTGAGTACTGAAGGGAGGGAACACAAGAGTGGATGAGAGACAAAGGAGGGAGAAAAGGAAGGAGAAGGAGAATCTAAAACAGCAAGTCTGTTTAGTAATCTCTCAGGAAAGCCAGTGGCCAACACACAAACACACACGACAACTGAAAGGAGTTCCGCCAAGAAAAAAAGAGCTCACGCTGACTACAGACTTAACAGAGAAAGGTTAGAGACATTATATTAGCCTGAGACGACGAGGACAAAGAGACACAAACTGTGTGTCTACAGTACTGTCTACAGTAACAGACATACTATAGTGGAGATAGACATAATACACAGTGGTGTTCTTCAGTCACTATCCTACACATTTACAAAACACACTCACACGCAAAATTTAAGCTACAATTCATAACTTACCTCATGTCAAAACTATAACAATGATGATAATAATATTTAAGCGTCTTTATATAACAATTTAAGGAAATACAGTTACACAAGAGATAAAATAGATAATACATATTAGAACTGAGTAAGTAAAACGGGCTTTGGGAAATTATTTGAAATCCTCACACAGGGATCCTTATGGCAAACACTTGCTTACCTGTGCTCTTTTTAACTACGACAAAGATGATGCATCATCTAATGGCATGTTTGTTTACTGGTTTAACCTTGTTGTCGTTACGAGATATATAAAATGAAGAATGGTGTCGCCAGCGACGGTAAATGAGCCACTTTCACTGCGCGCGTGTGTGTGTGTGTGTGTGTGTGTGTGTGTGTGTGTGTGTGTGTGTGTGTGTGTGTGTGTGTGTGTGTGTGTGTGTGTGTGTGTGTGTGTGTGTGTGTGTGTGTGTGTGTGTGTGTGTGTGTGTGTGTGTGTGTGTGTGTGTGTGTGTGTGTGTGTGTGTGTGTGTGTGTGTTATAGATCAGAGCCTGTCCAGATGTGCAGGAGCTGCGCCAGTGGCAAAAACAACTGAGAGAGAAGCACGACATTGCCAGAACTGTCAAGCAGTTCTGGGCCAAACAGGAGAGCCGAGGTGAGAGCACACGCTCACGCATGCGCGCACGCATACACACACACGCACACACTATAACTGAATGCCTCAGGCTGCTGGCAACACTATATCATTGATCTTGAATTTTCTCCTGTGGCCGACAACAGCTGCGGACAGGACACCAAGATAAATACAAGAAATGCATAGATATCAACCTATGAAATACTATACACATTTACACAGGTACACGATTACACTAGCCTGTGCACAATACATTCTCAGGCACACACACTTACACACTGCAGAGATACAGTACAGCATTTATCCGAACATGGCAGCGAGATGAGGATTCTGAGTACAGTGACGCAGAGAAGGAATGGGGCCAGTGACAGAGAAGGCAACGGGGAGAGAGTAGGAGGAAGAGAGAGAAAATTACAGGCCAAAGAAAGAAAGAAAATGTCTGCAGGGCTAAGGGTGTGTTTCTGTGACAGATAGAGCAGAGGATCTGGGCTGGGGACTCAAAGAAATACAGAACGAATAGGGAGAGAGAGGGCGATGAAGTGTGTGTGTGTGTGTGTGTGTGTGTGTGTGTGTGTGTGTGTGTGTGTGTGTGTGTGTGTGTGTGTGTGTGTGTGTGTGTGTGTGTGTGTGTGTGTGTGTGTGTGTGTGTGTGTGTGTGTGTGTGTGTGTGTGTGTGTGTGTGTGGGTGGGTGGGTGGGTGGGGGTGGGTGGGTGGGTGGGTGGGTGTGTGTGTGTGTGTGTCCTTCAAGTGTGTACACACAAACACATGAAGGACAGAGTAGAACAGCTGAGGATGCATACCCATGTCCAGTGTCACTGACTGGGATTAGAGCTCAGAGAGCGAAAACTTTGTCCTTAAAAAAAACTCACGCATGTAGACACACACACACACACACACACACACACACACACAGTGTACACCATGCGAGTCATTCCGAGCCAAGTAGTAGTATTCTGGATAATACTTATACAGTTACCAGTAAATTAAATAAATTGGCTTCAGTTCAGCTAATTTGAACAAAATGTAATTTTTTTGTAGATGCTTATCGCTCTTGATAAAGTGGCCTTAAAATAAACTGAACTACTGGGCCACTGAATTTCAGACCAGGTTTTTGTTGGTAAAAATAACAAATGATTGCAATCAATGCACCTAACCACCCCTCATTTTCAGAATTTCAAATGACTGCAAACTCGACCACAAGCTGGGGGGGCGGGGGGGGGAATGAACCATTACACCATCATTTTGTCTCTTTTTAATTTTTCCCTTATGTTTTCATTGCTGTCTGTCTGTCTGTCAGACAGATCCGGATAAAAGGGCAGGAATTTTTATTGTTGTTTTCTTTCCACTTTTTTTAACACGTTGAGATGGGGCGTTAGGTTTAGCGTAGGCATGCACTCTCCAAGCGCCCCTGTAGTTGTTTGTTGGTTTAGTTTATTTAGAAACCCACTACTTTACCTCCTCCGGGGGTCCAAATGAATGTTCTTTTCCTTCTGTTAAAATGATACACATGACATCCATACACACAATAAGATTCAACAATAGATGAGGCTTTTATTTTAATAATGTTGCTTTAAGCATGTTTTACTCCTTTCTGGGGATAATGTACACCATGCCACGTTGATATTTTACAGTTCTCTTATTCTTTTGTCTGTATGAACCGATTTTTCACTGAGGGGTATTTCAGCCCATCTGACAGGGCTGTGGGGTTATGCCAGGCGAAAACAAATTGGCAAACACAATGTGGGCCTGCTACAACTACAGGATAGAGTGTCAATTAATGTGCATTCAGCCGATGGCAAGCGCACACACACTCCAGCACGCACAACCGAGCTGGTCATAGCATTAGTTTTTGTCGCACACAAACAATTGACAACACCATCATGAATGCAGGTTTCTTTCCACACTGACACATTCCACACAACAAAGGCGCTCGCCGCAGTCGCGGCAGGCCGGCGAACATTCTTCCACTGGGGAGCCACAGCCACACAGTGCTGCTGCTGCTGCTAACTACTGCTACCGATAGGCCTACTGCCCCACTACTGCTGACCTGACATTCTAGCAGGGGGCCTGGGGATGTGTGTGTGTTTGTGTGTGCGCACGTTTGTCTGTGTTTGTAAGAGGCCATGTAAGTGTAGGAGTGTCTGCCCAGACTGTTGTTCTGAATAGAAGCCATTTTCTGACCCCTTCAACATAGGCTGAAATGGCTGGTAATGGGAGAGAACCAGAAATGTGTGAGACAGAGGCAGGGAGGGGAAGAGGCGGGTGCTGAAGCTGCAGTTTGTTTTCTTCTGCTTGTTGTTTTGGATGCAATGAAGCAAGCAGTGCCCTCCACCAGCTGACAGATACATGTTTGGGACAGAGGTAGAGAGAGTGAGAGCTTATTTAAGTGAAGCCCCCCTCCTCGCTGTGTACACGCTCTTCAAGTCAATCCAGCAACAGCTGCACTCGTGTCATTTGACCCGAGGTTGCCGGGTTGAGATACCTCTTCTGCCATTCCACGTTTCACAGTCTGAAATCGGAATTAGTCAGAGATGGAGAGAACAACAATGAGGCAAAGAGCAAAGTAGCCCAGAGAGCAAACACTCTGTGATATTTTAAAGGTCAAAGGGCTCATGACCCATTGGACAGGTGCAGCTCTCAACAGCTCATGAATCACCACATGACTGTCCTTGACCGTAGCTTGACATGTTGTGATGTTTACCACCAGTGCAAGCACTGTTCAAACGGAGCAGTCAGCTCACACGGAAAACACCTTTTCTTCATAATGGCAATGAAGTAATTGCAATTCATGTTGCTGCCAATTGTATGTCATGAAATTAAAACTCGTTAGAGTAAATTATTCCCACTTCTGGTACAAGTTGCACTCTGCATTTTAAATATCTTCCTCCTTTGTTTTAAAGACCCTCAGCATTGGGTTTTGAAAGGGCACATTATTAATCAGTCATGGCATCTGAATCAGGAAAATACATTTTAGACGATAAAGGAAAAGTACCTAGGGGCTCCACTGTTCCAGATGTTGATGCTTCAGATGCTATTGATGCAACTCAGAGAGTCAAACACTGCTAAAAAAAAAAAAACGTTAACACTTAACGACCACATAGTTACCGTCATTGGTGTGTAAATATTGCACAACGAATTTCCAACCATCATTTATAATCTGTTGGTGGCTCCTGTTGTGGAATTAATGGCCAAACATAGCAGTCTATTCATTATAGCTTTGCATGCAGGGAGGAGTAGGCACATAATGTCAAAGCCATTGTCTTTTACTGGCAGATAACAAAAGGTCACCACAAAAGCTCCGCAGCTGTCACAGTGAGTAAGTGTCGGTAAAACTGGCAGAATCACCGTTTGTTAAACAGATTCACAGGTGGTTTGGTTTTTCTTTCAGCACAGATCTCATTAAAATGTTTGCTATCCATCATAATTGGGAATGTCACATTGACTCAAAACTAACTGGGCAATTGTCTGAGGATATGAGGATAATGTACTTACCAAAAGCAGTACTTAAAAATAATTACACACAAGTCAATGTGTTTAAATTTAAAGAATGCGTTGATATTTCTCAACCTTTTCGGCTAGAAACACAAACTTTTGCAAAAAAAAGTCTAACACAAAGAAGTGTGTGTGTGTGTGTGTTTATATATATATATATCTTTTAGTCACATTGAAGATGCCATTCTTGTTTGTCCGCAGTGGGCTCAGCCATGACAGATCTTCCAGAAAGCCCTCAGCCTGGTAACTCTGATGTGTCCATCCAAGTGGTTTCCCCCACCCCCCAGAGCACCGTGGTCCACACCCCCACCACCCAGATGGCCCTCGAGGCTGATGAATGGCTGACCCCCAGCTTGTGGCCTCCACACCACCACTAAATAATTTCCTGGCTGACAAATCCCTGACTGCAGTGTCTCCGTCGTTACTTGGACATCACAACCTGAGCTAGGCTGGAGGCACTTATAACAGAAGTCATTTGCTCAGTCTACGAGGCATTTCTGGTGTGTAACAGCTATTAAACTCTGTTAGGTTGATGTCAAACTGACCAAAGTGATCAGTCAAACAAGTCTTTAAAAACGTCCGTAACCACGGATATGGCCAGGCAGGGATTTAAAGACCTGTGTCCAATCAGCTGATGGCTTTCATTGCCTTGTATGATGGATCACTTTTTCAGGAGTCTCACCCATCAAATGAACACCACGTAGTATGTTTCACATATGATGCGGTTGGGAGTGAAAGCTCTTGTAAAATTCTTAATATTTCCTCAAAGCACCTCTGGCTGATAGCTCACTGGGAGATAACCAGTCACATTTCGTTGTCATTTCCTTTTTCGTCAGCAGTTCATAGCGTTTTCCATTCGAGCCTGGAACTGAGGGCAATGTGAAAAGGTGACTCATTGTGCAGAGCAGCACTTTCTCTTCTGGTTATCAGAAAAGGAAATTACCTTGTCAAGGAAACTTGAATTTTTTTTATTTTTTTTTAAAAGGTATTCACTTGTGGCTGACTGACAGTTATCTGATAGAGAAGGAAAAATTAATGTCTAAGATACTCTTTAGAACTCACTATTTTGCAAATGATAATAACCCTGTTATATATCCCATCTTCGGTAATGCAATATATTATGCCCTATTTAAAAATTAATATTCTAATATTTGTATGTGTATGTTATGATAAAGACGCAACCAATCACAGATGAAAGACTATTTATTTAAATTGTTTATAATAGATCAGGAACCTGTTTACTTGTTACAATTTCCAAGATACAAAAGTTGTGTGATAATTTGAGGCATGGCTTAATGCAAGAATCACACATCAAATACCAACATCACGATAGATAGCCCGTATACACATCTGTAATTACAAGAATTTGACACTAAATGATGGTGTCAATGCTTGATATTTTTAGTGTCTGCTGTTTTAGTCATTTGTACACATTTTTGTGTATTCCCACAAATAGCACAGTTTGAATATTTGACAGTTTTGTCTTTGTGCCAGGTACCGATCAAACACAATCTTAAATGTCAAGGATCAGCCTTGGAAAGTTCAAATTTTATCTGCAAAACATTCTGGATTAAAAAAATATGCATGCTGCTCAACTGACTGCAGTTCTTTGCCTTCCTTAATGTCAACTTAAAAGATTGTGCAGGTGGTAACTGTCTTTTCCCGACTGTTTCACTTTAATTGAGGGCATACAGTGCACTGCTGGCACATTTCCATCATTCCTTGAACCTAGCGTACCTCAGAGGATACTTCTGGTTTCCTCTCCAGTGAATGTGAGGGGCAGCGAGGCGGCGGTTTTGTGACGGATGGCTTTCCTGTTCAACCCAGTCACCGATGCGCCTTTCAGTGGGGCATGGGGAGGGTCATGTATCTTCCTTTGCAGGTATGTGGATTCCCGGGAGACAGCTGCCACTGGCTTAGGTGATAAAACTTCACATTTCATTCTGCGGACATCTGATAGTGCAGCCAGCTCCACAGAGTCTCGCAGCACTGGGCCCGACTGAAACCGGATCACACAGCAGCAGGGAGGAGTGGGCACTGGGCTGTCAGAGCAAAAGCCAGATAACAACTGGTTCTGGGCTGCAATTCCAGGCTGAGGGTGGAAGAGTAGAATGTAGCTATAAGAATACACACAGATCCTGAGTAAAACAAACATTTCAGGTCTGTGTATACACTATTATTGATATGATTATAAGTTGCACTGACACCTTTTCTTTTTTTTTTAAATGTAAACAGTATGCCAATTGCCAGACATTGTTCAAACCCCTAAAACACAAAGGATGTTAAAAGTCTATCGGTCTAAAATAGCCCAGTAGAAATGCTTCATGAATGGCTCTGTGACATCATACTGTCTTATTTAAATCACATTCAATCAAACGCTCATGAAGACAAATTGCATCCTCTCAGGATATAAATTACAAAAAAATTGTTTTTGTGCAAAAATACCAGCTACCTGCAGTATAGATCAATATTTACCAGACAAGAAAATTATATCAATCTCTTTATCTAACTCCCTGTAATTAAGTGAATATATGTGAACTATTCAATTCAAATTGAGTAAAACCCAACTTATTACATAGTTTGTACAACAAGGAGCACTCAAAAGTTTACTGTGTAGGCTATAAGTGTAATTTTAGCATTTACCTTTACAATTATTAATTTTTTAAAGTAATGTAAAGAATATCTGACATTTTCAGCACTCAAATATTGATGTGTATGGATCTGCCTCAGGCAGTTATTGTAATCCTGTCACTAATCTGGGGACAAAAACCACAGCATCCGATTAAAATTAACTACAAACATGACACTTTTATTGAACTTTTTTTTCCTGAATCAGTTACAGAAACAAGAGATTGAACTTTTTTTTCTTCTTTTTCTAATCAGGGGAATCAAGTTCTATACATAGGCATGCTGCGTCACTGCACAGTCACTGCTGTGGAAACCAGTATCAGCCCTGTCAGCTGCCCCACTGGAACAGTCTGAAGGCAAGATAAATCAGGAGAGGACAAGCAAGGACATGTCAAACCCAGGGAGGGTGAGTGTCCAAACAGGCTGCCCAGGGATGACAAACATAACATATAGACATTTTGTGCAAATTTCACCACAGTCTATTTGATTTTAAACACAGAGACAACATCAGTCGCAAGATTCTCTTTTTTTTTATTCCCCTCCAATCTTCAACCAATAGAGGAAGTTATTATTAGGTCCGGTGTTGTTGGCATTTTGTTCCCATTTTGGACCATTTCCCCCTGACGTTAATCTCTTTGCTTCTCAAGAACCAGCTCTCTACTGTGTTTAAGAAAGCACAGACATTAAGTGTGTCATCTGATATACACTGAAATTATGATTGCTGTCACATGACCCTTACATAAATAGAGTTAGTATTCAAAAGTACGTCTGAGAAAGGTCTTACATGTAGAAATGGTGATAAGCATGCACAGATAGGTAGTTGACAAGTGCAAAATCTACGAAGTCACATGTTATTCTTTTTCTTCTTTTTTTTTGTACTCCACATTGAGTGAAAACATCACACGAACTGAAACCTCCTCCCTTAGCTCCAGAGCTTTGTCTCATTACTGCTGACCATCCGAAACCCCAAGGACAGTTCTCCTTCATGGGCTACGACTCACGGATCCAGGGCCTGCAGCCTGTTTGTGACCCGAGCAGAGCTCTCTTTGGGCATGGAGCTGGCCTGCTAGTGCCAGCTCTGTTTCAGAATAGCCAGTGGGTAAGACATAAACATACAGTAGCAGTGAAGAGTTGACCCTTATATTTTCTTTGTCGAGTGTTGCTGTAAGACACGGGCTCACCAGAATGAATAGTGGTGTGCCTCAAATTGATTCTGCCCTCCCTGCTCTTTTATCGCTGTGTAAATAATTGTTTACTGCATGAAATGCCGAAAATTATTCACAGCCATTGTCATGTTTCTGAAAAGAAGTAGCCCCGTGACTGTTACAGCTAAGAGTGGACCGCTTTCTTAACTAAAAATATTACGCAGGCGGTACAAACGGCATACTGTGAATCCCTATAAAGTGATCGCATATCATATAGTTTCCTGAAAATTAATCAAACAAAAAAAAAAAAAAGCATATCTAGTGTTGGCAAAACATTTCCAAAATGCTTATTTAAAAAAATAAAAGACACCAGCAGGAGTAAAATAAACAATAAGCAATATATGAACACAAAAAGCAAACCAGTTTAAAGCAAACTAAAAACAGTTTGTAGTAGTCAGTTCTCCAGTTGTCCAAACTCGGCCTACAGTAAAAAAAAAAAAAAAAAAAAAAGTAAACAAGAAAGCAAAGCTTTACAGCACTATTATGTACACAGGAAAGAGAGAGCTGGTGTCACGGTGGAGGGAGAGGGTGTGAAACGGAGACAGCAGTGAAACAAGAGTCCTTCTTGGCACAGGGACTTGAGCTGTAGCCGACCACAGAGAGACATGAGGAGGAGGAGGAGGAGGAAGGAGAGACAATTCACCAGATAAAGACGACAATCACACAGAGCAGAGCAACACGGCCGCCCCCACGGCAACACACGGCAACACACACACAGACGGACCAGGGAGACATTTTCTTACACAGATCGGAGGCTGAGTGAAGGAAATCGCAGAGATCCCCCCCACCCCTGAACCATCCCTCACACCCCCGTCCTCCCTTTCGCCTTCTCTTATATTTGATCTCGTCCTTTCTACCTTGCGCCGTGAATCTGCTCTTTCTAAGGCTAAGGGATATCTCCACACACCAGCCACAGCTCCTCATACAGTCTGTCAATCACGCATCAGTGTTGCTCCTGTAGTTCTGTGCGTTGCCGGGGAAGGTGTGTGGAGGGGATATTTAGCACCAGAACGCAACCTCGACTTTGAATCCCCCCCCCCCCCCCCCCCGTCAACTCCCTGACACGCATAAAGTACACAGCACTGACGCACGCAGCACACACAAACACAGACAGAGGAACCAAGAACAGGAGACGATTTCATTTCCTCGCTCTGTTTCCTGCTGATATAAAGTGACAGTTTCTCCTCGCTGGTTCAAAAGCGCCAGTGGCCACGGGAGATGTGGGAGATCGGCACAGCAGTCTGACCTAGATTCATGAATCAGCGCCTCCCCATTGGTGACTGACGCCCTCGTTGTCCAATCAGAATCCACTCGACTCCATCGTTTGTCTAACAGCCGTTCGTCGGCAGCTTGTCGTCCCTCTGTTCAGGTGCTCCTGGCTACTTCTGTCGTGTCTGGGGTCACTGGGAGGTTGTTGTCCCACCG
Organism: Scophthalmus maximus; assembly: GCF_022379125.1. Lineage (NCBI taxonomy): Eukaryota > Metazoa > Chordata > Actinopteri > Pleuronectiformes > Scophthalmidae > Scophthalmus > Scophthalmus maximus. The sequence goes on along the minus strand of NC_061531.1, from coordinate 11,321,862 downwards.
CAGCTCAGGGTTTCACAGTTTGTCCATGCAGGTGGGAGGAGGAATCGAGGTGAGAGGAGTTTTGTGATTATATTCACAGAGACAGAGCGAGAGGGGGGAGGAAAACTGTTGGTGGGGTAACGGTGGAGTTGAGATGTGCGGAGCAGACACACTCTTCTCTCATATGCTGACTGTACATACACACCCACAGAGGCTGGATCTCTTTTCTAAGCGGGCAGTGCTCAAACTGTACAGTTGCCCATGTGCTTTGTCTTCGCCTACACTGTGGATGGATGGAGGACAGAGCCAAATGTTTCCACCTGAGCGCCAGCGTTGTGACGCGCAGCGGAAGCGACATCCTGACTTGTCAGGAAGAGAGAGAGAGAGAGAGAGAGAGAGAGAGAGCGCCGTACATTTCACAGTTTTCAAGGATGCTAACAGTGCTCTAGTCTCAGGAGAGTAAATCTGATAAAAAGAAGAAGAATACTGCATGTTTAAGTTTTCAGATCGGAGTCAGCGCGTGTGTTTGTTTTGCTACTTTGTGGACACACTTTGAGTTTTAAACCCTTCTGGAGAGATTTGTGTGCTAGAAGAGCTTTAGCTCTGTCCTCCATACCCTACTTGCGCTCAGTCTCACACACACACACACACACACATACACACACTCATACATCATAATAGTTGATTGGCACACAGTCAGTGTTAAAGTCTGTACACAGATTGCCGTCCTTGTCCGATCCAACCAGGCAGTCCCCTTGTCCTGGACCCCTCCCCCCTCACCCTCTCCATCCACTTCTTCTTCTTCTCTTTGTTTTCTACCACATATCCTCTTTCCAGTCCCTGTCACTCACCACAGCTGCCTCCCCGTGTAGGTGGGAGGGGCAGAGGGCACCTGTAGAGGGAAAAATGAAGCTTGTAAATGATGATCTGGATAGCATCACATATTCAGACATGTATCTTTACACACATGCAAACAGTACAGCTGCAAAGGTCCCGCGCCCACTTTTTTACTCATGTTTGTCGACAAAGCTCTCGGACAAGACAAAGATAAAATACAGTTCTGACTGCAAGGGTGTAATTTATACTGCGATCAAAATGTAAAAATCCCAATTTTGCAAAGTTCTCAGTTGTATTTACTTGCTAAAATCTCTCTGCATAGGAATTTCAGACTTTCCATCTTTCAAATAGTAATTAGCAGCAGCGAGTGATTAGTGAAGAGATTTTTTTTTTTCGGCCTTCACCCTTGTCTGACTGTGTTTCAACTTCAACATAAACCCTTTCAGCCTCCTGTGTCATCAGGTGAGTGTCCGTCCCAGGATTTTAAGGCAAACCACAGAGAAGCAGTATCTACTAACTGAGCGCCACAAAGCTGGAACAAATCTCCAGAAGATCTAATATCTGCCCCGACTCCCAGCAGCTCTAAACCCAAGTTAAAATGTTTTATGTGCCATTACTTTCAAGGCAATAGCCAAGACATTTTGGGAACTAAGCTCAACCTTATCCTTAGCTTTCGATTCACGGTACAGATGTGAGAGAGGTATCGATCTTCTCATCTAACTCTGCAATGAGGCGGAAAAATGGCTCACAGTATTTCTGTTAACTTACACACCAATACATTTACAATCCAACGCTGTCTTCTATTTAATCCTCTGCACTTTCATCTTCCTCATTACTTTTATTCTTTTAAATTGCTAGTTTAAAAAATCTGAAATTTACAAAGCACATAATTTTGCATACGCAATGCAATTACACACGCTCGCCTTTCCTTTCAAAGGGATGCACAAAACTGTTGCAATTCAAACTAATGATATTTTATGCAGAGAGGCCGAAGGAGAAGTCTGCATTCCCTTAGTTGGCGAAATCGGCAAGGAATGGTGAATACAAATTGTCTTTTAGTCAGTAGGGAGTGATGCTTCAGCATTTTAGCCTCCAGTGGTGTGTTGAGGTTGTGTTGTGCTGTTGTGTGGCAGGCTTAATTCATAACACTGGAAAGTGGTTCACCTTTGCCAGTTCATCCTGCATAATGAAGAGCACAGACCCGGCACACAGTCACATTGCTCAGTGGACACAGCACCGTGGCTTATTTACACACACACAGGAGCGCATGACAAACCCACCCATGCATGTGCCCAAAATGTACCCACGGGCAAGTGAACATGCTCACACAAAGTGATAATGCACGTACACACTCACACCTCTCCCTCACTCCTGTGCAACGGCATACGGTCTGGAAACGCACAAATGTGCATGCAGTCTCGTCGGCGTGGTCGGGATGAGAGGGAGTGGCGTGTAAGCGGCGTGTACCTGTGACTGGGAGGATGTACTCACCGCTCCCCCGTTCAGGATCATGGTCATCTCGGTGGGCTGGTACACGTTGCTGCGGAAAGGGGCGCTGGGCCTGGGTCCAGTGTTACTGTTGTGTTGCCCGGCGACACCTCCGCTCCTCAAGCCTGGCGTGGCATACACACACAGAGGCGGACAGAGATCACTCACTGTGACTCACCACACCAATCTTGAAGAGAGAAACACTTGCCGTTTCCTGCACCACGTAAATCTCCTCCCGTGTTTATTTCTAGCAACACATGCAAATTTCCTGGTGTTCTATTACTCACTTTGGCCCACATTCAGTCTGCACATATCATCTGCTTTGAAATAGTGTATTGTACTGTACCTGCAGTGTTCTCATCGTTGTAGCCATAGCCCTGGTTCTCCACAAACTGCCTGTGGGAGAGAGGGATGTCTTCATCAAAGCTGGTCTCCCTCATCCGTGTTGAATTCTGGGAGGTGTCAAAGTAATCCGGGGCAGTGGGCTGTGGCGGGGGTCTCAGGCAGATGTGGGATTCAGGAATGGCGTGGAAGATTAGCAGCAGCCAGCCCTGAGCCACTAAAGCGATGGCCAGTGCCGGGTCATTCCAGTCCGGGGACCTCCCCAGCCAGGCATTGCCGTACAGATAGAAGCCCACCCAGGCCACCCACAGCAGCAGGGACAGCAGGCATGTCACCAGCAGCCAGATGGCATTGCAGCGCCATTGACGTGTCTTCCCACACAGGGCCAGGGAGGCGGCAGTCAGGGCAGCTAGTAGGAGTGCTAGCACGTAGCTGCAGGCCAGTGAGAAGTCCAGAGGTAGGTACTGACAGGCAGCTCGTCCCTCCCGCAGCACGGTCAGAAGGAGCCACTCTGCAGCAATGATGCCCTGCACAGCACTCAAACCAAGCGCCAGGCCTGTGAGGGCGCAGCCACCAGGGCTCCGGCGCTCCCGGCCCAGCCTGCGCAGACGGACGCCCTGCACCAGCAAGCAGGAGAAGCAGACGGAAAACAGGAGACCCCACAGGGCCCTGCGGAGCAGACACAGCGACTCATCCTGCTCGATCAGGTAGGCAAAGCTCAGGCTGAACAAGCCGAGGATGCCGAGGAGCAGCAGGAGGATGGGTCCCACGCCGCTGCGCTTCTCAGCCTCGCTGATGTGGCGTAGACGGCACAGCAGGACTAGGGCTAGAAAGACGGCAGCCAGTGCCCCACCTGCGGCCACAGCCTCGACAGCCACACCCCATATGGAGTCGAGATCGCAGAGGAGGGTGTAGGGACGCACAAGGCCCCAGCCACAACCTCTAGGGAGAGCCTCCGAGTTTTCAGAGTCCTGACTGCTGGCACGATGAGCAACAGTCAGCAGCAGCAGGAGGAGGACCGGGAGGAACGCCATTTCTGAGAGGTCAGCAGAACAGACGATAGAGAGGGAGATGATGAGGAGAACAAGGGGCGGAGAGCGGGGAGAGAAAGAGAAAGGGAGTCAGCCATTCTGGTAAAAAATTATGTTTAGAAGCACTCAGTCGTTCCGGTAGTTCTCATCCACCTGTGAGTGACAATACAATCAGCCACAGGAAACAAAGGGCAGTATTTCAGGTAGGGTGAATGACTGAAGCCTTCCCGAACACAAAACTTTGTGTGTAAAGGCTTTTAGGTTTCATTTTGTTTCAACACTTTCAAATAAACAACACACACATGGCAGAAAAGATACCGACAGGCCCAGAAAAGCCCAGGCCGGCTGCCTTCAGTTCACTCACAAAAGAGGAAGGTCCGAGTCAGAGCACCTACAATGCTACTGAGGAGAGTTTCAGGTGTATTATTTGTCCTGTCTTGTCCAGTGAAGCAGCGGCCAGAGCGCTGACAGGAAAGCTGCAGCATCATGTATATTTTAATGGGGGGGGGGGAATAGAGATACAGAGGAAGCTATTGGCGCGTACAAGCAGTTTGACTCACTACCAGGCATCTAAGGGCGTCTAGCAAGGCCTCGAGCACAAGTAAACACAGAGAAGTGTCCCACTGAAAAAAGAAAAAGCATGCAAGTCAAATCGATGCCGTCTCAGTTTACCTATTTCTGTATTCATCACAACTGTCTGACAGGCACACACAAACACACACAAACACACGCACACACACACACACAAATACACAAATACACATCATTGTTTCTTTTCATTGAGGTCTTTGCTGCGATGATCAGTGTTGTCGTTTCACCTGACGAGCTGTGTGTTTTATGGAAGAATGATCTGTTTTTCAAGCCACCACAAAGCCACACACACACACACACACACACACACACACACACACACACACACACACACACACACACATACACACACACACACACACACACACACACACACACACTAAGGCACATCTTGCCAAGTCACTGTCAACTGTCTCCACACTACATCTCAAAGCTTTCGGGAAAAAAATACTTTCCAAGCTGAGTCAGAGTCAGACATTAGTGTGTTCAGCAATCCACTTTCACGAAGAACACACACACACACACACACACGCACACACACACACACACACACACACACACACACACACACACACACACACACACGCACGCACGCACACACACACGCTTCTGTCCCCAGTTTCCACAAATAGACTGTAGCGCAGAATTTACATATAAGGACAGTGGATATCCCCGACTTCATATCTCACTATGCCGATGAGTCAGGGATAGTTACAGTACTCGGTCAGACCGTCAGGGGAGAGAGCTGGGTTTAAATACACACCAGCCAGCGCGACAGGTCACACACAGACCCGCCAGCATGTAGTTTATTTAAATGGGGCAGACAGCGAGAAGAAGACAGACTGACTTATTTCATCATTAGGAAAATAGAAACAGACGTGTGAGGACGCCCGGTGGATCTAGAGCACACTAAACTCGAGTAGATTTTAACTGTACGATTTGTCTTTCATCATCTGATTTGTGATTTCTCAATGAGGTTATGACAGTTAAACTTATTTTTATAGTGCCAATATGTAACAGTGCGAAAAAGGGTGCACTGCCGTGTTCGCACATGAGCCCACAAGTTTACCGGAGGGCTGGCAGGAAAAGTCCATAGCAACGATTGCAGACATTTATGTTCTCACACTATAGTGTTGTGTTATCTGTAGTTTTCCGCAGCAGAAAAAACTTCAAGAGTAAAAACCCACTGTCCTGCTCAGCATCACATGACGCAGACATCCATAGCAAGTAGCCAGTGAACATAGTGGAGCATTAAGCAGATAGCGAGCCAAATGTTTCCCTCTGGACAGAGCTGAAACGAGAGGGAACATAGGACTTTATTCAACACGTGAAACAGCTCCTTAACTGGAGCGTGTATATACTGTATGCAGCTGTTTGCTTTAAACATTATTTTGGCAGGAAAAGTTTGTCCATGACTCCATGTAGCTGAAACACGCATCAAATATTAGTGTCACGTGACCAAGCTCAACGTCCAACAGGACAATGATATTCAGAGATGGAAAGATCATTACTAAAAGTGTTGGCCCTCTCATTTCCTGCCTTTACTTCCCTCCTCGTCGCAGCAGCTGAGGGCTGCTGGTTATCGTTGGTCTATGTTAACATCGGTCAGTTCCTCAGAGAGATGAGTCACCAAACGCTTTAGACACACGCACACGCGTGTGCACACACGCATTCCTGCATACGTGGCACAGAAACCAAGCTGATGACCATGATTACGCCCCATCTCTAGACGACAGGAATGAAACAAAAGGGACAGGAGACAAAGGGAAAAAGGCTCTCTCATCCTCAACCAGCTGAGCAGACCGACTGCTCTTCCTCAATCTTTTTTTTTTTTTGGTGGCTTATTTTTTTTTGCCGCCTTCTTTGTCACTGCAGAGAGTGCACAATCCAAACAAGACACAAGGAGAGACTGGAGCTTGTGTCCTGCACTGGTGATGTTTTTTCTCTCACTCACTCACCCTCTCGCCCAGTTTCACCCTCTTGCACAGATGGCAGCCCTGGCTGCTGCTTTTTTGGGGGGTTTTTTTGTTTTGAGTGGGATTTGGCAGATGAAGGACGCACACACTGGGCTGCCAGTGGCCACACATGATCAGACGTACCCAGTCAGCCAGACGTGGATGTGCAAAATCAAATACGCACGGCACACAGGACATAACGCACACACCTACAAGCACACATGCCACACACTGGAGTCCTCTGCCCTGCTCTCCGCTAATGAGTCCATGTGAGCGGGCAGGGAGAAAGACGGAGCCTCTGGCCTTCCGCGTCGCGCGGCACAGCGGATGCTGCCGCCGTCCCATCATCCCCACCCCCTCAGCCGCCCTCCCATATTTCTAGAGATGTTTCCCTCTCTGTCACTCCAGCACCACGCAGCCATTTCTGTCCTCCCCTCCATTTAGTATCCTCTGTTCTGTCAGATTTCTATGCCACCTCTCCTCCGGAGCAGCCACGGCGCTCTCATCTCCCTGCTACATTTGAAAATGGGCTGTGAAAGACGTGCCTCTCCCCACATTTTCTTCCTCTTGCCCCCCCCCCCCCCCCCCCCCCCCCCTGCTGCCTAATCCCAAACACACTCCTCTTCCTTCCATTTTGGTTTCTCCTTCTTCCTTTCTTGTTCCCCTTCCTCCTCCTCCTCCTCCTCCTCTCAGCGCCCACCCCCTGGTTGCCTTTATTCTTGCTGTGTGTCTTATGTAACTATGAGAGGGAGCCAGCTCCTGCCATTTCTGCTGCATGGCTGCTGTTTCTGGGGCATCATCTTCCTCAGTGCCAAGCAGCCTGCTGGCACCCATAGGTCCATCTTAGCTTTGTGTCGTGAACGTAGCGGAGTCACATGCATCCATGCTGCACGTGTCACCCTCACGCACGTTTACACAGACTGGCACAATGTCCACGTGTGCTGGCTCTATTTGCATGTAAATATAACATTCAGTTTGGTTGCTTGTATTATGCATGTGTGTGTGTGTGTGTGTGTGTGTGTGTGGCACCACATTCTCACACAAAGCTGAATGTGGCAAGTACGCAGCATGCATTCCTTATAGTGCTGCTGTTAACACACAACAGGAAACACAAGTGTGAGAGTGCAGCACTGCAGTCATTCAAATCTGCTCCGGGCTGGATAGGCAGGGATCTATATGCAACCCATCCGGTACAATTACAACCTCCAACAATTATCAGAAATAGCACACAACCAGATGCTGTGTAATTACCACGGTGATAATTGGGAGGATTATTGCATTTCCACGACTTGCTTCATATCTCGTTTTTTTTCCTCTCTCCTAATGTTTAATTCAGACAGGGGCCAATAATGGAGGAAATGTGTGTGTGTGTGAGAGAGAGAGAGAGAGAGAGAGAGAGAATAAGTGTGTGTAGGTGTATGTCTGCAAACACACTGAGCCAGCTGTTTGGGTGAGCAGGTCATTTGCAGGTCCTGTGCCGACATCTGCTTTCTGATGACGCCATTCATCACACAAGCCTTAGCCACTCTCTTCTCTAACACGACAGACCTCTTCCTATTCTGACACTGCATGCACTCACATCAGTAGCTGGACTTACATAACGCCCCGTATACCAGTCATAAATTAACCCACTCTGTCTAGAAGTCAGTCGCTGTGTGAGATTTACTTTGGATTAAAAACACATCTGCGCTTCAAAACAAGCTCGAATGCTCTAATAGCTAAGGAACCTTTTCTTTTCTTTTTTTCAAGTTCTTTGATAACATCTGTCTCAAACTCCTCCACATTTAACCAAGCGAGAATAATTGGCATGAAATAGCTTCCAGAGTTGGAGTATATGGTCTGCAATAGCATTTTAAAAGGGCAGCAAGGGTCTGCCTGTCTTAGCAGAGGTATTCGATTTTTTTCAATTATTTGATTGGTTTATAAAGCTGTTAATGGTTTTGGTCCTATACCTATTCATCAGATTTGCTTTAACCCTGTGAGCCATCAGGTCTTTTGGTAATGGCCTTTTAATTAGACCGTTCTGTCAGAAAAAATCTGACAGTGAAGCATCTTTTTATGACTTTGGTATATGTCTGTGGAGCAGCCTCCCCGATGACCTGAGGGCAGCGGAGAATGAGGATTTTTTTCAAAAGCAAACTCAAGACCCACATTTTTAGTCAGGCCTTTAATGGCATTTCATCCATTCTGTTTGTTTACTTATAGACGGTTTTAGGTCTTACTTACTCCTCTTCTAGCATTTTATCTTTATTTCACTTTTTATCCTTTCCTCATCTTTTTGGTAGTTTGATTGCTCATATTCTGTAAAGCACTTTGTGTTACATTGTTTGTATGAAAAGTGCTCTACAAATAAAGCCTGATTGATCAGATATATCACATATACAGTATATGCCTTTCTTCTTCCCTGATTCCTGTTTGTCTTTGACCAGCAAGTAGGCTGGGACATCTCCTTCTCGCCTCCTTTACACTTCTGGCATCACCAGCGCAGCTTTTTTCAAATCATCCTCTCTGCTTCAGGTTTGGCTGAAAAAAGTACAGTTTCTGTGTTGACAGACATCCTGAAATACGAAAAAAAACATGTTGTATTTTTTTTTATTAAACTGGCATAATGTGGACATACACTTTCCAGAGACATCCTTACCAATGGTGCATTCAGCTAGATAGAGACCTCCTAGGCCAACAATTGTAACTGCTCGGAAATTTGATTTCAGAGTCTCCATTTTGATATTGATATTTCCGGCGTTAGAGCAACTCACCCACAAAGTGAACCTTCAATACATTTCTGTGCATAGATTTACTCTTAAAAAAAAGAAGATCAACAGTAACCTGGATCTTCATATGTTCCTGTGCATTCGTGACATTATTTGTCGAGATTGCTGTCAGACAGATTGGACGTGCACTTTGTCACCAATGTCTACACATCTCCAACCCCCCACAGTGACGTCAGCAGCCCCTCGTAGCTGATCGTGACAGATAACAAGATGGGAATAAAAGGGGATAAAGAAAAAGAGAGGGGGGGAGCCAGGCACTAGGAGCCAGGGTATATGATGTGTGAGTGTGATAAATTAAAAAAAAGGAGGTGGTGAAGAAGGAAGGAAGTTTTAGGGGGAAAAAATGCAGAGGGAGAAAGCGGGCGTTG